>NW_008599834.1:6349-25267 GCF_000691845.1 Merops nubicus
TCAGAACACTGGCTGGGGCTGAGCACTAATGAATCCTCTTCTCTTTCTTTTTCCCTGCATCTCCTGGAATCTCTAGCATCTCGTAAGTATAATCTTCTTTTCTTTTTTTTTTTAACCTCCTTGTCTGTTGGTGTCCTGGATAAACTCTCCTCTCCTCTCCTGTCTGTCATATTCACTCGTGCTTTCCCTATGCTAGGGCTGTTTGTCAGCTGGAAAGAGTTTAGCTGGCTACACCTGGCCTGCCTGGATCACACCACAACCATCCTCCTCTTCAAAATGAAGACTACAGTTGCTAGCATGCTTCTGTCCTCTTGATCCTGGTGTACAGAGGGTTGTGTCTGCAGTCTCCTAGGTCCACTCCTCAGTAGCAGGGACGATGGGTGCTCACCTCCATTCTTTGGGCTGTGCTCTGGCTGCTCTTATGTTTGTTTTAGGACCAACTTCTTGTCCAGCCCCAGCCCTACAGAGGGAGAACTTTGGGTCTGGTGAGCGTTTGCCTGGCCCCTGACTCGCACGTAGCCCTGCGAGGGCTGGCCTCCTCCTCAGGCAGCCCAGCCTCTCTCTGTCATCTGGTGAGGGCTTTCCTTGTCTGTGTTTGCTGTCCTCTCCACTTCCAAGCTGTGTAGTTGGTTAATGGCTTGAAATGGTTTCCCAGGGCGTTCAGGGGCTACGCAGAGAGGAAGAGACGGAAGCGAGAGAATGATTCCGCAGCGGTTATTCAGAGGTAGGGCCCGTCCTGTGCTGGAGCTGTCCCCTCACTGCTGCTGCATGGGCCCCTCTGCTGTCACCTGGCTGGTGCTGCATGGGCCCCTCTGCTGTCACCTGGCTGGTGCTGCATGGGCCCTTCGGGTGGCACCAGTGACCCTTGACAACGTGGTTGTCCCTGTCTGTGTTGCTGTTCCTAGGGACAAGGTGGAAGAGTGGAGGTGAGTGGTGCTGAGTGCTCCCTCCCCATCTTAAAGGCACACTGTCAACTTTCTTTTCAGCATCCAAATGTCATGTACAGGACCTGTGTCCCAGGCAGAAAAATAGATAGTATTTATTTTAAAAATGAAATATGTCATTTCCCCACCCCTCTCCCAAATACTTGGAGTTTGTTTGAGGTTCGCTGAATAATTTTTGTGCTGCTGCATCATCTACAAATGCACCTCAAAAACCTGAGATGTAGGCAAAAAAATGGACATCTCTAGTGACCAGAAATCTATGTTCTTTCAACCTCTTTTTTTTTTTTTTTTTCAAAGAACAAAAAGGAGAGAAAAGAGGATGGGGACTGATTCCTTGTCCAGCTCTTACAGAAGGGCCCTGGTTTTCCTCTGCTGACTTCACAGGGCACATCACTCAGCCACTGTGGCAATCTGGTCAGCTTTTGGTTTTTAATATGTCATGGCTTGTGTATTTTGGTAGCCTGCTAAAGAGGATACCACAGTATTTGTGTTGTTGGTTAAAAACTGCCATGATCACTTCATGATCTGTTTAAAAGTGGTGGGAAAAACATCTTTTTCTTTAACTGGGAAATTGCCAGGAAGGTGGGTTTTTTTCATCAATAATGAAGAGAAATAAAAATCAAAACTAAAGATGCTGTAAATAAATAGACAGTGTATCTTTAAAAAGAAAGATTTCCCAGAATTTGTTAGCTGATCTGTTCAAAAGTGGAGAGAAAAACATCTTTTTCTTTTTTAACTGGGAAATTGCCAGGAAGGTGGGTTTTTTTCATCAATAATGAAGAGAAATAAAAATCAAAACTAAAGATGCTGTAAATAAATAGACAGTGTATCTTTAAAAAGAAAGATTTCCCAGAATTTGTTAGCCAGAGGCAAGTCTTTGTTAGAAAAGGGCTTGTTCATGTGGTTTGCAAGTACAGGGGCAGGAGTCGTACACCTCGGTGGTGCTGAGCAGTCAGGAGAGAGGACAGAGTCACACCATCCCTGTGCTCAGTGGCCAGCACGTCCCCTCACCTCCTGTGGCCTCTGAAGGTCGAGGCAGGACTGCAGGGCAGGAGCCCCCTGGTGCAGAAAGAGGAGGCAGGACAGCAGTGATGGGCTTTTGGCTGTGCCACACAAGCAGGCCCTGGCCAGCTGCAGGGCTTGCTGGCAGCAGTGCTCAGCTCTTCTCCAGGGAGTGAGGAGGACCTCAGCCCTGCCGTGGCTTCAGGTGTTGCTGTGCAGCCCTTGGTGCTCTCGGGTGTTTCAGAAGTGGGGTTGTTCCTGTGCTGGGCCCTGTGTGGGTGGCACGGTTCGGGTGGTGTGGCACACAGTGGACATTGCCTCCAGAGTGATGCCCCGTGGCTTGCTGAGCCTGGTGGCCACTGCAGGGAGGAGCTGGGGAGGAGAAGGTGGGAGGTCCTGTCAGGAGTTGTGCAGAGCTCTGCTGTGTGTTGGTGGTTCTGCTGCTGGCATCCGTCGGGTACCCAAAAGGCTTCTGTGCAGAGGTGGAGTGGGGCTGCTGTGGCCTGGGGACCCTCTGGCTGGGAGGGACCCTGTGGAGCTGGCACAGGGCAGTAATAAGGACATTTTATCACTGTGACTTGAGGGATGCTTCTTGAATTTTGATAGGTGAAGAGATCTTGATAGCAATCAAATAACCCTGGATTTTTTTGGTGCAATTGCAGGAAGACCAAGCAGGTTTATGTAGCCCCATTGCTCATGGAGCAGATTTTGCAGCTCCCCAGGGGAGCTGTGCCAGTCCTTTTGTGCTAACATGCAACCACAGAGAGGCCTGAGGACAAATAGAGCTGCAAAAAGCCCTCAGGAGGATCTGGATGAGCGCAGGATGCCCACATCAAGAAGCAGTCCCAGCCTTGCACCTCCTTTCCAAAGTGCTTTTTTTTTTTTCTAGAAGAGATGAGGAGGAAAAAAAAGCCTGTGTCCCATTCTCCAAGCATTTAGTGTGTTGGTTAACCTTGAGCAGCTGGGGTCTTCCTGGAGCTGCTCTCAGCAGTGTTTAGGAGTTGTAGCTAGTCAGCTGTCCTCAATCCTTTCTGGTGGGAGAGACCAAGCTCTCTAGGCAGCTGGGAGCAGCACTCTTCCATGGCAAAGACTGCTTCATCCCCCTTCCCCCCAGGGCATGAGGAAGCTCCTCTGTAGAGAGGACAACTGAGCATTGAACAGAAAAACAGATTTTCCTCCAAAATGCCAAAACCCATAACAGTGGCCTTGGCAGTTAACGTTGGTGCTCATTGTCTGGTATGATCTTGGTCTCCCAGTGGACCATAAAGTTTTTGATTCTGATGAGTTACAACATACATCTAAGACCTTTCTGTGTAAAGCACGACCCTGGGCCCCTTAAAAGATTGTATTTATTTGGATTTGAATCTAAAGAGCAGTAAGAGCCCACAGTTTTGGTCATCACACACCCCAGAGGCTTTGCACATAGAGCCAGTCCAGCAGGTGTTAGTGAAGTGACTGGTTTTGGTGACTTCTCAAAAGGTTGTCTGTACACAGCTGTAAATCCTCCCCTACCCACGTGGAGCTAAAATAAATCTTTGTAAAATGACATCAGCAGTGCAAGTGCAGGTGGGAATTTGTCATGGGATAACATGGCTCCCAGCTTCACTCCCCAGCTGCTAGTTTTCCTTCTTGAGCTGCTGAATTTGGATCCTGATGACAACATGGGAACCAAGGCCCAAGTGGGGGATGGTGCAGAAGGTGACATGTCCCACGAGGGCTGTGCTTGTGTTGAGCTCTCTGTACAGGAGCAGACATACCTGGCTTTGAACAGCTTCATCCCAGTGCTGGAAGTGTCTTTTAGTCCTATTAGTTTGCTAAAGCATCTGCATGGTTGTCTCCTGTCCTTGCTCATCCACTAACCTGTGTGTGAGCCAGACAACCTGTCCTCCTACCCGTTTCCCCAGCAGTGGTCTCTGTTGCTTGCTGTCTGTGGTGTGTGTTGGGGGGCAGAGGGGAACTGAGGACTCAGACTCCACCAGGCTGCTGGTGCAGGGGCTCACTGACATGCCCAGGGCCACGGGGGCTGCCCTGCAGGGGGAAGTCACCCTCACTAAGTAGGGTTCATGGCAGGGGGACACTTTTCTTAGTAGACCACATGCTGCTTCTTCCCTGTGTCTCTTCTGGTGTCCTGTGTGGTTCCTGTCCTGTTTGGTTCCTGTCTAGGTGAGTGATGAGAAACCAAGGGAGGCAGGTCCCTTGCACTTGGAGGGGCTGGACACAGTCTCTTTGCCCTGGTCTCTCAGGAGTGGCCAGGACAGTCCATTTTACACAGACCTGACTATGGGGTAGCTGCTCCCCAGGGCTTACCCTCTGGTGGACTTTTCCTTGGGGCTGTGCCCTCTGCAGCCCCACTGAACTGCCTGTGAGTCCCAGGCAGGCAGCAGGAGCAGGGAGCAGGCCCATGAGGCCAGTCAGCCCTGCTGCTCTCTGAGAAGGAAGAAGCTGCTTCAGCCTTTCCCAGCTCCTTGCCCTGGAGAGCAGTACAGGCTGCGTGGTGGGAATTTGGCAGGTGCTGGGTGTCTGGGGAGGAGCACAGCCATGAGCAGGGGGTGCTTGCTGCCTCGCAGGGTAGAGCCTGGGCACCCACTGTGCTGCTGGGGCACGTGTGGAGGGAGGAGAGAGGGGAGCAGTCACTTCCCTGAGAAGAGGGGGCATTGCCAGTGGCAGTGTCTTCAGCAAAGTGACAGCACAGCCGTGCCTCCCTCCTAAGGAGTGGAAGCAGGCCATGAGGAGGGGACTGCAGGGAGTCTCTCCCCCTGTACCACCAGCCCAGGGAGTTCAGAAGAAGCAGCCACACTCTGGACAAACATACCCGACCCCAGCACTGAGGAGGTGCAAGCTGGGAACTTCATCTCCAGCTTTAGAATGCCCAGAAGGAAATATGTTGTCTTCCCAATTTTATTATTCCCCCCCCATTTTTTTTTGAGTCCTGCTGGGCCCAGGTATTGCTTTGTGTTGCTCTTCTCAGAGGTTGTGTTTGGCCTTTCTTTCAGGAATTTTCGGAAGCACCTCCGCATGGTGGGGAGCCGAAGGGTTAAAGCACAAAGTAAGTGAGCACCTTTAAGATGTGGCTGTGAGGAGCTGGGGTTTGTGCTGGTGGGACAGGAGGAACCCTGTGTTGTGTGCAGATGTGGGTAGAAAGGACCTAGTGTTGGGCTGGAGGAAGGATTTGACCTGCTGGTGCCATTTTACCCTACAAAAAAAGAAGGCCAGGTTGTTGCAAGTCTCCAGGACACAGGGATGTCTGCAAGCAGCCTGAAAGCTTCTTACAAGGACCTTCTGCCTTGGCCATGGGAGATCTCTGTGGCCTCAGTACAAGGAGTGGAAGGAGCTGCAGCATCCTTGTCCATGTGCGTGTGGCGTTGGGTGATCGCTGGCAGAGACACTTGTGAGGAGAACCAAGCTGGGAGTTCATCAGAGCTGGTGAGGGCTGCCTGGTGCCCTGTCCCACCACCCTCTCCACAGCAGGACCTGGGGGAGAGTCACCTGGTGGGAGCTGAGAGAATGACAGAAGGGAGAAAGAAGAGGAACGAGGAAAAGATTGGAGCAAGAGGGAAATAAAGGGATGTTAAGCCTCAGTGGGGAAGAAATCACCTCTTAGGCCTGGGAAGTGGCAGTTCCCTTTCCCTGAGGAAGGCAACACTCTTCCCTGACTTGGTTGAGGCAGCTCTGTTATCGCTGTGAAACGGGCTGAGAGTGGTGTAAGTGGCTGTGGAGAGCTGAGGATTGCTCCAGAAGAGGAACCAGCTTGTTCTTCCCACCCCCAGGCCAAGCATCGTGTAGAGACTGCCCCCAGCCAAGCACTGCTGAGATGGATTTACATTCCTTCCTCTTCCTCCTCACAGGCTGTGGGGAGTGAACAGCAAAGAGCGTTGCCCTTTTGAAGTGTCTTTATTGGCATCTGAGTTAGCACTGCCTGAGGTGAAGAGGGCTCACCTCCCCCCAGAGCTGTTTGGAAGCTCAGGCATGCCTCTGCCTTGCTAACTCTCGGGTCATGTTTTCAGAGCTCTCTTCCTGTGCCCAGTAGCTAACTGCCTGCTTTTAAAGGAGTGCTGAGGATGGAGGTCGCCTGAAGAACTGACTGTGTGATTGGACTCCCTGGACACCCCCACGTGGAGAGGCTGCAGCAGAGGACAGGTGCCTTCCAGCTCTTGTAGTGCAGCTCTGCAGTGAATCCCTGTGCTGCTGCCATGAGATGCTGTCACTAGACACACTGCCACCAGGAACAGGTGTCAGTGGCCAGAAGTGGCTGCTAATCTAGGTGTGATGGCTCTCACAGGGCCTTGCCAAGTCAGACAGCGTGGTTGGCAGTTCCCAGGGATTTGCCTGTGGTGCAGCCAGCTGGGCCAGGCTCCCTGGATTCTGCCTGGGCAATGCTGGTACAAACATTACAATGCCCACTGGGAGGAAAAAAAAAAAAAGAAAGCCAGGGAGAAAAGTTCTCAGAAGAGTGTGGGCAAACAAAAACTGAAGGATTTCCTCTTTTGCACTGAAATTTAGAAAGCATGAGCTTTGCAGAGGCTCCCTGTTCTCTTTGGTCCAGCTCTGATTTGGGATGTCACTAGAACATGAAAGGAGAGCTGACTGGAGAGCTGCTGCCTTCTTCTGGTCATGGATGTTTGGAGAACTGCTGCCTTCTTCTGGTCATGCGTGTGCCATGAGCTGTTGAGTACATCTTGCTGTGAGGCCTTTGTGACTGAGCACTTACACTGGGACACTGGAGTAGCCTTGGTTAAATTGAGGCCTGAACTGTGTGCATTTAAGGAGGGACCTTCAGGTGTCCTCCTTTTCCTGTGTTACACACCCTGTAATGGCCCTGCTCAGAAAGTGGGCACTTTGCTGTCTAGAAGATAGACCCTTGTTTGCTGTGTGGAAAGGACTCGGTGTGGCAAGTGGAAGAACAAGCACGGGGGAGTCCGTGAGGTGTGGCCTTGGATATCTGCTGGCTGTTTTGTTTTGCTGGCAGCAGCAGAGGTGGCTGTGGAGTCTGTTAATGTCCTGCTCTGGTTTTATCCTAGCATTTGCCGAACGGCGTGAGAGGAGCTTCAGCAGGTCCTGGAGTGACCCGACTCCCATCAAAGCTGATTCCTTCCATGACTCCCGAGAAAGTGAGTTCTGAGTCCTTTGAGCTTCCTCCTGTGGCCAAACCCTCCAGCTGAGGTGTTGCCTGGAGTCCCACTGGAGTAACAACTCTGTGCCCTTTTGTCCCATCTTTGATCCTTTTAGTTAGTGAGATCTGAGCAGATACCACTCCAGGTTCACACACGGGCTCATCTCTGTGTTCCTGTAGTTATCTGTAGGGCACAGTGCGTCTAACCTCCTGTTACCAGGCCAGAGGATGCCCAGTGGTACAGCTCTCTGACAGCCCTCTGTTCCCATCATCCCTTACTCACTTGGGACCAAACCCAAGCTCCCTGGAAGCACACCAGTCCAAGGCTGTATTCACCAGAGCAGGGCTGACCTGCCTGCCTTTCAGAGCAAGAGCTTCCCTTCCTGAGCTCTCTCCTAGGCTAGGACAGCTCGAGGGCACAGCCACAGCTCCAGGAGGTGTAGCCTGGACTTCCTGGCCAAGCTGACTGCACAGATGATAGCCTGGGGCAATCTGATCTTCCTTTGGGCTGCCAGGAATTCCTGTGGGAATCCCCAGTAATGCTGCAATGTTCTTCCTGTGGGGACTGAGATGCTGTGGTGGTAATGTACAGGAGACAATGCCAGCATCTTCCCACTGTCTTTGTATAAAGGGAGAGGCTGTTTCACCCAGGTATTTCTAAAACCCTGTAGGCAAGGGACTTGGTAGCTAGGAGTTGGCCTCTGTTGAAATGGCTTGTTTTGTAAATGAATTTCACTGATGAAATGAACTGACCTCCCAGGTAAGCATGAGCTCCAGCCCTCTTAGCTGCAGAGGACACCGTGCCAGGGCCTAGGGGCAGATGTGTGACAGGCCAGGTTCAAAACATGACCCGATGGTTGCTCTGCAGTCTGATTCTTGCCTGCTCCCTCAGCTACCTCAGAGGAATGGCCAAGAGGTGGTTCAGACAGGCTCCAGGCTCTGCCCCGTGGCATCCGGACATCCCAAAAGGCACTGACTGACAGAGGCACCTCAGTTCTCTTTCCTCAGTCCCTGGCTTCAGGGAACCGTCTCAATTTTTAACCTTTAATGGTCAATTATATTCCTTCCAGATGTTTTTTTCCCCAGGAGGCATTGAAGGCCAACAGGTAAGGTCCATTTGGAGAGCAAATCCAAGTACACTGTTGCAATACTACTGTGTCTGCTACAGCTGTCCTCACGCTCTGGGACTCCTCTGCCAGGACCACTTTGACCAGCCAGGCAGGGTTTCTTTAGAGTCACTCAGAAGATGTAGTCAGAGCAGTAACCATTACCAGGAGACCAGCTTTGAGGTCTTTGGACTTTTGCTCATCAGCTTGGCAGTGTTGAAGTGTAGAGAGTCTGTCTGCGTTCGTCTCCTCCTCCATTTCTGAGATGCCAGGGTGGCTGAGGTGAACCAGCGTCTGAAAGCTGAGCTGGGTGGCTGTGAGAGTGCTGAGGGGTTACGTGGTCCGTGGCATCGGGCTCTGTGTGCAGTTCCTCATCCGTTCAGTGTTGCTCTGTTCAGAGGTGCCAGCCCTGACCTGTGGTGTCTGTCGCTCTGTGGAAGACAGGAGGACACGAGTCTCGTGGCTCGTGGTCCCCCTCGCGAGGTGGCTGCCAGACAGGATGGAGTGGGGAAGGCAAACTGCTCTGCCCGTGTAACCACGCTGTGTTCTGGCAGGCCATGACCTTCAGGATTCCTGCGGCACTTTGGAGGGTGACTTTGACTTGAACTGGGAAGCAGAAAAGGAACTTGAAGCCATGGCATGTGATGGAGAAGACTTTATTCCGCCAAAAATAATGGTGAGGGTTTCCACGTCAACTGCCTGTAGCTACCTGGGCTTTGTCTGTCCTTTCAGAGCTGCTAAGTTTAGGAGCTTCAGGGGAAGGGGCAAGTCTTGTATGGGGAACTCTTTGGGTGTGTCTGAGGGTCACTGGGAGATCAGCCAAGACATGACATGGGATCCAGCTTCTGTTATTGCTGGGGGTGACGTGTTCAAAGAGAACTAGAAGTGGAAGGACCCGCAGTCCAAACCCAGATCAGAGCAGGGCTGTCACCAATGCTGAATCCAGTTAGCCTGAGTCTCAACAACCCTGACAGGAGAGTCCCCAGTCCCAGCAGTCCCTCCCTCCTCTTACTACTCCCTCTGTGCTCCCTGCTGCTCTGCTTGCTGGGGCTGGGCAGGCAGGACCAGGTTCTGACACATCCCTTCTTTGGCCATGGGCTCAAGTACTCGGGTGAAATAGGGTCCCAGCTTCCAGCTTGTCCTCAGGCAGCGTTGCCAGTCCAGCACAGCAGCACTGGGTTTGAACAGGTCCTGCTAAGGCTTGGGAAGAGTGAAGGACATGGAGACAGTCTGTGTTCATACGTGTTCCCAGGCTGTCTGTGCAGACTCAGCCCTAAAGCACCCTCAGGGCAGAGCCACCCGATGAGACCCAACGCCAGGAACCCCACACTTGGGTTTGTTCAGCCCCTGACACCTCCAGCCTGTCTCCCCAGGAGGTGCCTGTGATGATTGTCCATCCCTTGACTCTGTAGGTTGTGCCTCTCCAGAACCTTCACCTGAACTCCCGTGTGGCCGGAGCAGTGATGTGCTGCCTGCCAGGAGGAAGGGCTTTGAAGCCAGCCCAAGCTGGAACCCAGGCAGCACTTCCAAGCCCACCAGCTCCCCTCTCACAGTGATGAGCAGAGGAGCCTGAAATCACAGCACAGTCAAATGGCCTGTGCTCCCAGGGCACTTTGGCTTGTGCTGATGTCAGGCCCGTCCTCTCAGGCTCTCATGCTGGTGGAACCAGCTGAGGCTTCAGCCAGAGTTGCCTGCCTGGTGCCTGCCTGTGCCTGGTGCCTGCCTGTGCCTGGTGCCATTCCCCCCCTTGGCTGGATCTCGTTCAGGCACACACCATCCCACCACCAGCCAGCTCCATGTGCCTGCCAGAACAGCCCTCTACAGGCAGGAGCACAGACCCTCACCCAGGGAGCTGCACAGGAGTGCTCTGGACAGGGATGTGGCCACTCGTGGTGACTCACAGGCTTCTTCATGCTCTGTGCACACCACTCTCAGTGTTCCCTCAGACTCAGTCCTGCCTTTTAAGCTGAGCTGTGTGCTCATTTCTTGGAGGTCGAGGAGACTGACTCTTGGGGGTACTTGGCAGGCCTGGGGGTGCTCTGTAGAGGACCAGAGCCTTGGAGGACCTTCCGCAGGGATGCAGATAGGCTGGATTAGCTGCTGCTTTGGGTAACTCCTGGGAGTAGCTGAACAGGGCACTGTTGTGTGTCCATCCAGACTCTACTGGCTTCTCCTCACACTGTTGCCTTTCTCTTTTCCCCTTGCAGCTCATTTCTTCCAAGGTGCCCAAAGCAGAGTACGTCCCGACCATCATCCGCAGGGACGACCCCTCCATCATCCCCATTCTCTACGTAAGTGCCTCTCTCCCGGGTGCCTGCAGGTGTGGGAGCAGGCTTCACACAGAGAACTGGGGTTCTTTTTCATCCCCATCCCTAGTTCCTGTTAGGGTGGTTCTGAAACACTGCTGTGATTTGGAAAAGCTGTCAGGAGAGGGCTGGGGCTGTGCTGAACCCACATGTGGGCTCTGGGGTAGCTCTGCAGGGGCTCGTGTCTAGATGGAAGGGTCAGGTGGGGTGGGAGTTGCACACATGGGCTGCCAGACCCTGTGGGCACGGCCTGCTGGCAGGGCAGGGTGAGCAGGAAGGCTGGGGAAACCTGAGGACACAGACAGAGCTGGGTGCTGTGCAGGCTTACGGCTCCTCCTGGTGCTCATCCCTGGGCAGGGTGGGCAGGACCTCAGAGCCCTGCAGTGGCCTGTGAAGCCCATCAGGCTGTGTGCAGTGGTGCATCCTCGTCAGTCATGAGTCTAACCTTGATGTTTCAATAGGAGTCCTGCCTGAGGAGGTGTCTGGAACACCAGCAGGGAATCACAGAGCAGTTTGGGTTGGAAAGGACCTTAAAGATCACTAGTTCCAACCCCCTGCCATGGGCAGGGCCAACTCCCACTAGAGCAGGTTGCTCAGAACCCCACCCAACCTGGCCTTGAACACCTCCAGTGATGGAGCATCCACACCTTCCCTGGGCAACCTGTGCCAGGGTCTCACCACCCTCACAGTGAGGAACTTCTTCCATCTAATCTAAATCTCCCCTGTTCCACTCTGAAGCCATTACCCCTCATCCTATCACTACAAGCCCTTGTAAAAAGTCCCTCCCCAGCTTTTTTGTAGGCCCCCTTCAGATACTTGAAGGCCACAGTAAGGTCCCCCAAGAATTCATGGGTCTCTTTTTTCCTAATCACTTTGTTTGTTGATTTGAAAGGGAAGGGTGAGACTGGCAGGCTGGGGAACTCCTCCTCCCGATGCAGCAGGCTGTGCTGCTGGGAGGCTCAGCTTCCCTGCCTCTCTCCTCCTTTGAGGGTTGCACAGTTGTCCTGATGACCCCCCTGTGCCAGAGGCAGCTGTTGGGACTGTGGCTGTTTGTTGGCCACCTGTAAGGCTGGGGGCTGGCTACAAAACATGGGCCAAGAGGCAAACGGGCGTTCCTGACTCTATGTCTGATGGATGGGGTGTGCTGTGGGCTTTCCTGCAGGATTCATCTTCAAACCTTTGCATGGACTTGGTCTTCATGGGCCATTCAGTCTCCAGCTTCTTTGCCCAGACATGGTTTAGGGTGGTAACGACTGTGATGTGACGGAGTCACCAGTTGGTATGGCCATACTCTTAGAGCTTCCCTTTGCCTGGGAATGGGGTTTTGTGCTATGTTACAGACTATAATAATTCCACGGGAGCTGGTGTGGTGACAGTGAACACTGATACATCTTCTCTCTTGGTTTCCAGGACCATGAACATGCCACCTTTGATGACATCCTAGGTATGTGAATGGTGCTTTCCTTGGCTCTTGCCCGTTGCAGGTGTACCTGAGCAGTACCTGAAGTCCCTTGGGGCAGGGGGGAGCTGAGCACCTCTCACACCTCAGCCTTTGCCTTCAGGACTGAAGTGAGACAAAATAGGATTCATTTTTAACTCCCTCTGTTTCATCTTTTGGGTTTTTTTTTTTTTGCAGAGGAAATAGAGAAGAAGCTGAACATTTATCGGAAAGGCTGCAGAATCTGGAAGATGCTGATATTTTGCCAGGTACATGAAAGTTACTAAGCAGTTAAATGGTACAAATTTGTCTTTCTGCAGGGAAAATCTACACAGAGGCACCAATATTCCCAAGTCAGGTTTCTGCTAAAGCAGCTGCATGGGTACAGCTTTCACTTCTCCCTTCCCCAGACACTGAGCAGCCTCAAGTTGCTGTGACAGCAGGGAATAAACCCTGACTCAGTGTGGCTGGGTCCTGAGCTGGGCTGGCTCTCAGCTGCTTTCCAGGAAATGCAGCAGACCAGTGTTGGCACAGACCTGGAGGGGAGGACTCTGGGGATGGGCAGAAGCATTTGCTGTCTCATGGTCATAGTTTTATGCACCTGCAGTAGAGCAGTGGCAGCCCTGGGTCCCACGGGCAGGGCACACAGCTCAGAGCTGGAGAGGGGGCAGGGGACAGGCTTGCTGAGCTGTGGGTGGGACAGAGTCAGGCCCTGCTGGATCTGGGGCTCCCCAGGGATTTCCTGCCCAAGTCTCCTGTTCCTCAGGCTGGGCAGCTTGGGACTTCCCTGGCAGCTGCACGAGGAACCTTGAAATGAGAAGTTAGGGAGGTAAGCCAGGGTGAACCCCCTCCCACGTGCCTAGTGCTGCAAAACTGCAGAGTGTGCAGCACACTGACCTGGAGGTTGTGACTCCCAATTTTCCTGATGTTGTGCTTGACGTTTCCATGCCTGCTGCTGCCCAAGCCCAATTCTTCAGTGATGTCCTCCCTGCTTGTCCCTGCTTTGCTCAGCTTCTCAGCTGCCTACCACAGCAAGTCCCTCGGCATCCCAAGTGAAAGGGAATTTCTTGTCTTCCTTATTACTCTCCAACCACCCACAATAAAGATTTTTATCTATTATTGTGCCTTTCTAGAGTGAGGTGGGCATGTAACAGTAAAAACAGGAGAATCCAGCCCCCAGCACACTCCCTGGATGTGAATATCTCCTGAGCAAGTGCCTGTGGTGTGTGCTGTGGAGGTTGTAGCAGCCGTGCCAGCCTGGCGTGTCTGCTCTGCTCCCGTGTGGCTCTTCTGGGTATGGCTCTGCAGGACAAGAAGTGGATCCAGGGTTTGCATCTGTCTGTCTCTCTCTTGCAGGGAGGTCCCGGTCACTTGTACTTGTTAAAGAACAAAGTTGCCACTTTTGCCAAAGTGGAGAAGGAGGAAGATATGATCCTGTGAGTGGCTGCCTTGTGTTCTGGACTCTGGTAGCGTTTATCTGCTCGGTTTGGTCCATGTTTGTGTCCTAGGAGTGGTGAAGGGAACTGAGGTGGCTTGGTCAGGGGAAGAGGAGGTTGGGGGAGGACCTAACAGCAGCTTACAGCTCCTTCAGGGGGAGCTGCCAGGGCAGCAGAGCTGAGCTTGACCTTGAGGTGGTGTGGCCCTGTGACAGGTCTCCAGGAGATTTATGCTTTTATCTGCTGTTTAGTGTCTGTCTGGACTAGAGGCTATCAAAAGAGGGAAAAAAATGTGTTTTGTCTCCTAACAAAGGCTTTGCTGACCAGAAGGCAGAACAGGCACCTCCTGCCTCTCCTGCTGAGAAGTGCCTGAGATAGCATTTTTGAGCAGGACGCTGGTGGCAGGAATCCAAACCACCATCCCCCCAGCTCTCTCCAGTAAATGGGGGGTGTGTGTGATGGAATCTGTCTCTGCAGAGCCTGCCCAAGGTCCAGCAGGTTACTGAGGAGGACTCTCACTAACAAGCCAGCCTGTCAGCCAGGGCTGCTGGGGCAGTTTTGCTCCTCCTCACAGAATTCAGCTTTGCCTGTTTTGCTGCCTGCTGCCTTGGGCTGGCTCAAACCCACCGTGCTTCTTGGGGGGGGAGAGGATGCACACCAGCCAAACACAGACCTGTTCCTGCACAGCTTTTGGTTGGCACGAGAACTGAGCATGAAAACCAACATCTGTTCAGAGCTCTTGTGCTCTGGCACAAACACTGTCAATGAAATTCTTCAGCACGTGTGAGTTTACAGGTTTCTGAACACGTTCCAGGCATAGCTGGCCTGAAGTTGGCAATTTGGGGACCTTCAGAAAGCTGTGGAGACACAGCTGAAAACTTGGATGCATGGAAGTGAATGTCTCTGTCCAACTGGTACTGCCCTGGGAGGCAGTCTTGAGGAAAGCTGAGGTGCAGTCAGATCAGAGACACCCCCCAGAGGAACTCCTGGGCTTCAGAGCCCACCAAGAGTCTGCTGGAACCCCCACTGCCCAGGGCAGGTGCTGGTATCTCACCCTGAGGCACCAAAGGTGAAGAGGGTGTGACTGGTGAGCAGCACCACACCCTGGCTGAGGTGGAACAGCCTGGTTTGGTGCTGTCTCTCCAGCTCTGTAGAACAACCACCTCTCCAGATGTCCTCTGCTGACTCCATGCCCTGCAGATGAGCCATGAATGGGTGACACATGTTCAGAGAGGACACTGGAGGGAACTGCTACAAGAAGAGGCTGCTTAGTGAACCTGTCAGTCTAAAAACATTCCTGGTGGATCTTGCTCCCTTCTCTTCACCTTGGAGCTCCCTTGGTGCTCCTCCTTCTCTCCCTCATGACTTGGATGGGCTTCTCAGGCAAGGGCCCTGCTCCTCCTTGTCTAATAACCAATGGCTCTTCATGAGCAACTTGCTCCTCAGGCCACAAGCCTCAGGGCCCTTCAGAGCAGTGGGTGCACACAGCCCAGGTGATGGCTCATGCATATGAGGGGAGGGGTTGGGGTTTTTTAATGATGTATTCTGTTTTTTCTCATTTCTTCCAGCTTCTGGAAGAGGTTGAGCCGGCTGATGAGTAAAATCAATCCTGAACCAAATATCATTCACATCATGGGCTGCTATGTTCTTGGAAACCCCAATGGGGAGAAGGTGAGAGCTTCTTGGGTCACCTCTCTGGGGGTGTCTGGGGAGTAGCACCAAGTCCAGGGAGGGAACAGCCACCCTGTGGAGTCTAAAACCTTCCCTGCTGCTGGGTGGGAACGTGCTGCCCTCCTGTGCCAGGACCTGTGGACCCCAGAGGGCAGGGGAGGAAGGATGGGTGAGGAGCAGGATGTGAGCCTCTGATGAGAACAGTCATTCAAAGCACTCTCTCTATTTTCAGATGAGCTAGATGTTTTAAAGGACAGGAGTGGAAGGTTTTCTGGAGGTAGCAAACAAGGATGGGCAGTTTTGGGTGCCCTGGAGTTCATCTTTGTTTTCAGCTGCTAACTCTTGCTGTGTTTTCCTTTCAGCTATTTCAGAATCTGAAAAACTTAATGAATCCTTATAGGGTTGCCTTTGAGTCTCCACTTGAACTATCAGCTCAAGGTAATTTATTTTCTGTACAAGGACACACCTTCCTAACCAGCTTCCCTCCTTCAGTGGGAACCTTCCTGAAGAAGCAATTTTGAGCTCCCTTTAGTCCTGCCATGGTCTCCATTTCACTGGTAACCACCTTGTGTAGTTCAGTTGCTGAACCTGGTTTTTCCCCTTGCATTTCCTCCAGGTTCACATTTCACTTGTCCTGTTTGGTGTTCCTGAAGCTGTGGAGCCCTCTCCAGCCTCCTGGCAGTGGCAGAGGAGCCTGAGGTGGCTTTATAGGCTGAGTTTAGGAGATTTGTTGTATCACTGGGGCATATGAAGCCCCTGGGAGAACTGCACAGGGGAGCTGAACCTTTTCTGTAGCCAGGTGTGTGTGGATCTCTTCTCCAGGCCTCAAAGCACTAGTAGCAAGTGAGTTGTGTTGCCACCAAGTAACTGGGATGTAGCCCATTAGAGACATTCTACCTCTCAGCCTGCTTTGCTTCCTTGGGTTTCTTTCTGCCAGTATCTCAAGAGATTTCAGGGGGCTCTAGAACTTTTCCTGGTCTTTGGTCAAGGTTGGTAATATGTGTAGTTTCATAAGCAAGATATTCTGAATCTGCCCTTGATTTCTCTTTGCTGTAGTCCTTGGCACTTTGTGCTCCTGGAAGATAGCAATGGGCAGGGTTGGGCTGGAAGCCCTGTGGTTCCTTCCTCTGCTGCTCCCAGCCAGTGCCAGCACGGGTGGGTTATTCCTCACTCCCCCTTCTGACCCAGGAATGTGCAGAGTTGGAGGACCATGTCCTGCCCAGCTCTGGGCCCAGCCTGGCAGAGATCCCACGGGAAGGTGCTGCTGGGGGGTGTGCCAGGGAGCACCTCCCAGGGCCAGTCCTGCCCCGGGCAGCACCCGGGCAGTCCAGCAGGAGGCTGAGCTGAGCCATGAGGCTGAACTGATCCCCTGGATGGGGCAGGGATGGACTAACAGTGTCCCCTCTCTAATCCCCTGCAGCCTCAGAGGAAACTCACCTTCAGCAGGCGTCCAGAGGGCAAATCCCTCCCCAGGCCTCCCTGGGGACAGGGGTTGTTGGCCCTGGAGTGTCCCAAGGAGACAGCTCTGCCAGCCTGGGGCTGTTAATTCAACCACAACAAAATCACTTGGGATTTTCAATGTTAATGATTTTTGTTTGTTTCCCACAAATCTTTACAGTGGGTGTACTCTTGATGTGGGATTTTCTGAAGTCCCCGTGCCAGGCTGTTGGAGCTGTTGTCTGATAGTCTGCAGCCCCTGCCCCCCTCTCCTACAGGCAGTGCAGAGAGGTCAAAGTCTGGAGAGAGACTTTGTGCTGGGTTCCCTCCCCCGTGGACAAACCCTGCCAGGGGATTATTAAGGAGCCTTTCATGGCTTGAGGAGCTCTAAAAAGACGTTTGCTTCTCATGGGCACCTTCACGTGCCCTGGGTCGGTGCTGAAGGTTGGGCTGAGGAGTACAGAGAGGTTCTCCTGGGCCCCTGCCTGTTGGGGGGTTGGGTTTTTCAGCTGCTGCAGCCTCTCCCATCCCTCCCTGGCGCTGCAGGGTGTAACCTCTCTGCTTCCTTTCACCCCTAGGTAAGCAGATGATTGAGACTTACTTTGACTTCCGCCTTTACCGCCTCTGGAAGACCCGCCAGCACTCCAAGCTCTTGGATTACGACGACATTTTATGAGCTGGAGAAGACTTTGCAAGAGGAAGTTGATCACCGGTGTCCAAGAAGTCATGCTTACTGCAGAGAGACTTTTTTATTGGCACAGGGAGCCCTTCAAAGCCCGTGGGGAGGCCGCAGCTGGAGGGAAGGGGAGCCCTCGGCAGTGTGGGGAGGAGTCTCCCGGGCCAGGAGGGACTGGGGGGAAGGGCTGGACACCTGCCTCGCCCCGGGCCGCAGCCCCGGCGCCTCAGGAGGAGCTGTGTGGAATGAGGACAGGGGGGAGTTCCTTGCAGAACTGAGCTGTTCTGGGTCAGAATGGGCCAGATTTGATTCCAGGTCCTTTTAAAGACTTTTGAAGCTCAGGTTTTCTTACAAAAAAAAAAAAAAACAAAACAAAAACAAACTCAAATGAGTTACCCGTGCACTACAGTGAAGTGTTGACCAGAGCACAGAGGGGTTCGTACTGATGGGACCTTCAGTGCTGGGGGTCTTGGAGAGCAAGGACTGCTGCACCTACTCCTGCAAGCTTAGATCAAGACGATCCAGTTTCCATGTGAATATATACTGGAACATAGAGTTGAAATCTAACTTTTTTGTTTTGTTTTGTTTAATAGAAAATAAGTGCAATTTTTATAGCGAGAGGGGTAAAACCCCTCCCAATATTTAATTAGTTAAAAATAACACACCAGTAACCAATAGATGAGGTATTTTTGGTCTGCTTGAAAATATATTCAGAATGGTAATATATCTTCTGTAGACATATTTAATCACCAGCAAACGTGGTTTGGACATAACTCAGCAGACCCTGCATGTCTGCAGCACCGACCAACGTGGTTCAGCTCCTTCCAGAGCAGAGGTGTTGCACTGTTTGGACGTGCTCTCACCAGTGTGGATTTCTCCTCCAGTTACACACCAGTTTGTTCCTTTCTACTTTGCTGCTTGCAAAACTACGGGACTTTTAGTTTTGCTGAAATACTTTAGGGTTAGAAACACGTTAGCTGGCTGAGAAGCCTCCGTCAGGTTCACTAAGGTATAAAAGTGAATTAGAAATTAATAGCCATGGTAATTACTCGTTCACGCTGGTGTTTTGTGTGTGTGGAGAGATGAGTTCTCTTCCTACTCTTGCCGTGTGGAGCAGCTCGGTGACACCACCACCAGAAATGCCCCAAGGAGACTGTTCCCTGAGGTCTTTGGAGGAAATGCTCCTGGAGGAGCACAGCAGGGGTTGAATCTTCCCCGTGTTCACCTGGCTGCCAGTTGTTTGTGCATAAACCACCTCGTTTCTGTGCTAAAAACCCTCTAGAAACCCTCTGTGTTGGTCCGAGCTGCTCACCTCCCTTCCCGTGCAGGACAGAGGAAACCCAGAGTGTTGGCAGAGCAGCCTGGGTTTGAGCACCCAGGTTTGTACCTGGGGGATGTATCTTGGAATATATTTACTTTTTGTTTGCTTAAGTCAGGGGGTTGCTTTTTGTTTTGGGAAGGGTTTTTTTTTTTCATCTTCTACTCTCCTGTTCAGAGGTTCAGTACTACTTACAGTCTGCGTGGGTCACTCTGGCAAGTCTGGGAGGTGGTACAAGATATTTCTTTAATAAGTAAAATATACTAGAGAATAACCAGGAAGGATTACCTTGTTTTCCTCATTTCCTGGTGTCTAAAATGAGTTGATTGTGAAGGAAAATATATGTACAAATCTTCTTTTAACTACTTACCAAAAGAACTCGTTGTTCTGATCTGTAGAGTGCTCCTTCCCCGTGACATATCTGTGGTTGTGATTTTGGGGAGCAGGCCTCTGGCTAGAACTGCTCAACCCTGT
>NW_008599834.1:25298-27615 GCF_000691845.1 Merops nubicus
CAGTTTTATAGCAAAACTTTTGAAGAAATAATGTACATATAGTAAGTCAGGAGAGGAATCGGTGGAGAGAGATGGTTTAAAGTCATTGGAAGCAGCCTGCTGAGCCAAGGAGGTGTGTGGGCTGTTGGGAAGCCACCCTGCTGAGCTGGCCTGAGGTTTGGTGGCTGCATCTCAGCCCTGGCTGGACTCTTACCCTCTTGACTTGGGCATGTTTTCCAGACCTTTATGAAGGGTATAGCAGGCACCAGTCCGTAGCTTTGGGAGGAAAGTGCCAGCTATAACATAGAAAATCAAATGTATGGCAATTCTTTACTATTTAGCATGGCAGCTTCTGCCAGCTGGGCTTGTGAGAGGCGGGAGCTGTAGGAGTGATGAACACACAAAGTCGTGTGTTTTTTGGAGGAGGAGATGGTATTGGCAGGGTTAAAATGCTGACACAAAACTCTCTCCCTTTCTGACCCTTTTACCTCCTGTGGTTATGTTCCTCACTGGAGACAGACAAACTGTTCTGCCTTTCTCTTTTCTAAAGTAAAATCCCAATCCAGTGAACTTGGTAGCATGAATGTAGCATTGTGGAACTGTTGAAACTCTTATTTAACTCCGAAAGGGCCCGTTCATGTATCCACTTGAGTGATTTCTCTGTAGAGCTATTGTATATCTATCCTCATGGACCACTTGTAGAACTAGGGGTGCAAAGTAGAAAGGTAGGTTGTACAGTCACAGAACTCCTCTAGGAAGATGTCTCTTTGGATGGACATTATGGACTGTTCCACTGGTGCAGTTGGCTGTAGTATAATGACCAACGATGAACGCGTTTCTCTCTTTCTCCAAAGATCTATAATCCTCATGGTTTGTGATGTTGATGACATGAGCATATGATTTCCTTTGTAGCGTCTGTTTGACTAAAGAGATGAAGTACTCTAGAAGCTGTGACTGGAAAGACAATAGAGTTTTGGTGTTTGAAGTCCTTTGTGCAAATGGCGTCATTGAAGTTACCATTCCTGCAAGAGGAGAATGAATTTCTTTCCCTTTTTAACTGGCTGAGTTTTTCCCGTGGCTGCTGGGGGAGGAAGGGCTCAGCAGAGGAGAGTGTGTGCCAGAAGAAAATGGCAGTTGTTTCATGTTTAGAGTCAAAAGCAGAGCCTGTGACCTCCTCAGCTGGACCAGCCTCTAGAGCATGAGCTCTGGGTGTGTGCTCATGGTCACAGCCGGGATGTCCCCTCACAGAGGCTCAGCACCCCCTTGTCCCCTCGCAGAGGCTCAGCACCCCCTTGTCCCCTGGCAGAGGCTGAGCACCCCCATGTCCCCTGGCAGAGGCTGAGCACCCCCATGTCCCCTGGCAGAGGCTCAGCACCCCCATGTCCCCTGGCAGAGGCTCAGCACCCCGAGCTCCTGTTCCTTGCCCCCCGAGCGCCTCTGCAGCATCTGCTCTGGGGCACGCTGAGGACAAGCCCAGGCAGTGCCCATGGGCCATTCTGCCTCGGGGAGCTGGTGCTGAGCACACAGGACAATTTGTCCTTCGGCTTCCACCTCCCTCTTCCAGCCTTCAGCGACCTCCCCTTGGGACGTGTCTGTCTGAAGCCCTGAAACCAGTCTGTTGACAGTCCCCAGGTGCTGGCTGGCTGGGCCTGGTGGAGCTCAGCTCCGAGGGTAAT
The DNA here is from genome assembly GCF_000691845.1 of Merops nubicus. NCBI lineage: Eukaryota > Metazoa > Chordata > Aves > Coraciiformes > Meropidae > Merops > Merops nubicus. The sequence goes on from NW_008599834.1 coordinate 26,954, forward strand.
CAGAGCCAGCCCTTTAGGTTTTGGTTGAGCTCCCATCCCCACCTGCTCTGCTAGAGGACCAGCAGCCTTGTCCCACTGTCCTGCTCAGCCCCACCACGGGGGAGTTGGATTTGCTCTGTGCTCTGGATTTGCCCTGGTGCCTGCAGAGAACATTTGTTCAGCGCAGAGGCCTGGAGGGAGGGGGTCATCTTCTTGGCTGTGGTGTTTGTCTTAGCGTTTTCTAGGGAGGTTTTTCTCCTTTCCTCTCATTTGGGTGGGAATAAAAGGGAAAAAGAATATTCAAGTTAACTGAGGGACATAGAAAATTGAGATGGAGATTTTTGCACCTCTCCTCAGGCTGCAGCTGCCAAATTCCCTGTGCAGCCAACCTCCAGGCCTGTGCTGGGAGATGAGTTACCAGATAATCCCTTCCTGCATTAAAATAAACCAAAACCAGAAAAATCCTTGTAGCTCTAGCAAAACATCTGCGTGCTGGCACAACTCATCCTGCCCTGCGTGAGGACTCTGCTGCCCCGTGGGGTCCCACTGGAAATGAATTTGCTCTTTCTTTCCCAGCCTGGACTTGTTGCCTGGAGCTCAGCAGGGGTTTCCTGCTCCAGGGGCTTCTCGGGGGTGGGGTTGGGGGGGGTTGTGTTCACGTTGTCTCTTCGCACAGGTCTGGG
>NW_008599834.1:27731-31275 GCF_000691845.1 Merops nubicus
CCCCCCGTGTTGTGCCCTGCGTGGTGAGACATGGGCCATGCTCTGGTCACCCTCCAGGCCGTGCTGGCATCTCCTCAGCTGCCCCCCGTTTAGTGCCCTGCGTGGTGAGGCATGGGCCATGCTCTGGTCACCCTCCAGGCCGTGCTGGCATCTCTGGCTCACAAAGAGCTGCTGCTGCTCAGGACGTGGCTGCGCTGGTGACCTGGGGCTGGGAATTCCTGTTCCCAAGGCCCTGCTGGCAGAGTGACTGCAGATGCTGCTTCCTCACCTCTAGCCAGCGTGAGGGGGGTTCATTGAAAGGATGGAAAATGCTGATTTTAAATCTCCAGCCTGGCAGGATCTGGAAGGGGGAGTGTGTCCCTAATCTGGGCCCAGTGGGAGGTGGAACGACGGGCTCACTTCGCTCTCCTGGTCTCAGTGTAAACATTCAACCCCTCTAAACCCAGCTGAAAGTCCCACGTCTGTTAATGTCCAGGATAAGGTATGGTACTGTGTGATTTAAAAAATCCTTCCAGGGCCCTTGGCCAGTGTTCCTGGGGCCGTGCATCAGAGGATGTGCTGGGTTGTGTCACCCTTCCTGGAGCCGCCAGTGCGAGGGCACAGCTCTGCAGCTGCACGGAACGCTGAGGTTTGCTGTGACAGTCCCTGCAGCTGATGGAACCAGCCCTTCCTCAGGGATGCCACACAGACACCCTCCCAAGGGACACCGAGCAGCAAGACCACCTTCCACAGCACCTGTGAGAGGCTGGGATCCTGTACTTCGTCCCACTGGTCACAGTGGCTTTTGCATCTCCCACAGGAGTGGTTTTTAATTCTCTGTTGTGGAAACACAAGCCAAAGTCAACTGGAAATTGTTACAGTCCTGATGACATCAGCCTGCTAATGCCCTGTAGTCTGAGTGAGTACATGGGTGGTTTAATGACCGTGGACATGATGGGGATCATTGCTACTCCCAGGTAATCCTGCTGTGTAATCAGCAGGATTAAGAGTGAGACAGAGAGCAGAGTTTGCTGTCTGCCTGAGGCCCCAGCACGCATCTGCCCAGGCTGTGCCTGAGCTGCTGAGGAGTGACAGGAGGTACCTGCTTCAACCCCAAAGTAAATTCAGCTCAACACACTGCCAGCCAGCGTGAAAGCTGTGAGGGAAAACACTGTGGGCATTAAAAGTAAGGAATCCATCTGAAGGGAAGCGAAACTGCAGGTTCCCATAAATGTTTACTAAATTTTAACGGACTGATACAACTGAATAATTTTTCACATTATTGTATTGCTTTTAGAGGATTTTTTTAAATGACCTATGTAAGGACAGATACAGCCCATCTAGGGCTGGATTGCGTTGTGGTAGTGGGGATGCAGGTTACATTTAGTAAGTTTAAATTAGGAAAGAAATGAGGCAGAATTTCTCTCCTGGCAGAGGGGTGAGGCATTGGCCCAGGCTGCCCAGGGAGGTGCTGGAGTCCCCAGACCTGGAGGGATTCAAAAAACATGCAGATGTGGCACTTTGGGATGTGGTTTAGTGGTCATGGGAGTGTTGGGTGATGGTTGGACCTGATGGTCTTAGAGATCTTTTCCAACCTTAATGATTGTATGATTCTATAATTGGGCACTGGGGTCTTTCCTCCAAATGGTGATGACTGGGGCAGCAGTGGCCCCACAGAGCTTCCGCCGCAGCCTCAAAAATGGGCAAAGCAAACACACGTGCAGAGTCCCTCAGGCAGCTGATGGAGCCCAACTCCCATCCCACGGATGGGGCAGCCCCTCCTGCGACTCACCCAGACCCTGCAGCAGTAACCCACGGGCACAGCCCCTGCCCTGCTGTCCGGGGGGTTTCTGGGGGTTCAAATGGTGGTTCCCTCCCATGGTTGTGCAGAAGGAGTGTTGAGTTGTACTTGAGGAACATTTCTTACCCCGGGGGACTGAGCTGCAGGGCTGCTGAGGAGGCAGGGGACTGGTCACTGCCACGGTCACCCTGGCCTGGGGCCCAGGGCCAGCACAGATGCATGTCAGTGGTGCCTGAAAAGCTTCAACAGAAAGTATGGGCTTATGAGATTAGATTTTTTTAATTTTTTTTGTTTATTTTTTTAGTGTCACCCTCACTACAAGGTCGTGTTAGCTGGACCTGGGAATTCAAGGACATATCTTTGCCCTCACATTAGAAATACCCTAAAAACCTCTCAGGCAAGGTGCTTTGTGCATGGATCCTGCTGCCCTGCGCTTGCTGTGCCCCCAGTGAGGAATGGGACGTTATTTTGTTAGGTGTTCAGAGGGGGATGACTAAACCAACAGGCTAATTTTGGTGTTGCCCGTGCCAGGAAGCCAGGCTGGAGCCGTACCCGCGGGAGCAAGAAGGGGCTGTAGTTTTTCCACGGTGTGTTTCCTGTTGTTCTGTCACAACACTATTCCTGGAACTGGAGTGACTTCAGCTGTGGTACTGAGCAACAGCATCAACTGAGCTCTCGCAGGGCTGGCAGTCCGGGCACTTTTGGGATCTTTACTGTTTCCCCTCAGAGCTCAGGCACCAGTTTTTGTTTCCAGCCTCTTTGCCCAGCTTTTGGGAGCCCTCCCTTTGCTGCTGCAGAGCTGCTAGTGAGGAGACACCAGCGGGGTTCTGAAGAGACAACCAAACGTGAGCAACAAGTGGGAAAGGTGCAGGCTGTGAAAATGGACCTGGGCATGTGGAGAAGGAGAGGTTACCTGGTAATGCTCCTGAACTCTGAGATATTTGAGTGAGTTACGTTCATCCAATGAGAAAAAGAAGCATAGTTCTCAAAGTAACGGGGAAAGGACCCAAAACCACCCAAGCAGGGATAATAATCGACCATCTGACAAAGCATGTAAGGATAAGGGTGTGGTCTGGCTCTGCCCTGAGCCGAGTTCAGGGAGCTGACAGCCTCTGCTCCTTTCTGACCCAAGCTGGGGTGCAGGGGAGCAGGGCTGCACCCCTCCCTGCTGCTCCACGCTCCTCGGGTGAGCCCGGGGCCACAGGCACCTGCCCGGGGTGGGTCCCAGCACTCGGGTCCCTCATCCCCCCTCAGCAGGGAGCTGGAGGTGGAACACATCCATAAGGAGCATGAAACATTGGCCCCAAGAGAGCCTTGGGATCAGAGAGCTCAACCTCAGACACGTTTGGGGCCAAACCTCTCTGAAAGCTAACGGAGGGGTTTGAAAACAAAGGTTGTAAGCCCCGAGGTCTCGGTGGGCCCCAGGCCAGCAGCTTGGCTCCTTGGAAAAGTCAGAAGACAGTTACTGCAAAGCACTCTGCTGTATTTTCGAGGTGGTTTCTGGCCGCTGGCCAGGCGTGGGGCACATCAGCCATCTCTGCTGCCTCTGGTAGCCTCTGTGAGACTATCTGCTGCTTCGGGTGTGAGAACCAGGCTCCAAACACACAAATGTTTCTAGGTTTAAAGATGTGATTTAATAAAAAGAGACGTTCTGGGAAAGGAGGTTTTCTCTCTTGGTTGGTTTATTGTTGTTCCCTAGCTGGTTTTACAGACCCAGGAAATGCCACTTTGCAGCTCTTCACTGTGGTGGCAGGTGAGGGGCAT
>NW_008599834.1:31683-35287 GCF_000691845.1 Merops nubicus
TGAGAGGAGAAGGCTCCAGCTGGGGAGACCTGCTGGGGGCTGCCAGGACTGCCAGGGGCCTGTCAGAAATGTGGGGACAGACTTTTTAGCAGAGCCTGTTGTGACAAGACAAGGGATGATGATTTTAAACTAAAAGTGGGGAGATTTAGGACTAGAGAGAAGGAAGAAAATCCTTACTGTGAGGCTGCTGAGCCCCTGGCCCAGGCTGCCCAGAGAGGTGGTCACTGCCCCATCCCTGGAACCATCCCAGGGGAGGTTGGCCAGAGCTCTGAGCACCCTGCTCTAGCTGCAGATGTCCCTGTCCCTGCAGGGGGGTTGGACTGGATGAGCTTTAAAGCTCCCTTCCAACCCAAACCAGCCTGTGGTTCTGTGAAGTCCAGTGATGGGGAAAGCACAGAGCAGTTCACAGTCCCAGCCACATCTGCAGCTCAGCGAGCATGCCCTGGATCACTGAGGGGACATGAGCATCAAGCACTGGGGCTTTTCCTGGGAGAAGGGTCAGTCTCTGGGCACCATCCTAGACCCTGAGAAACAGGCCTGGAAAAGTTCAGGGCAGCCTAAAGGCCTCTGGGCAAAACAGACCAGCTCCAAAATAAAGCCCATCCCCAGCAGGGCAGAGGGCACTGAACTCCAGGAAGCCCTTCTCTTTGTCACAGGTCTGTTTGACTTATTGCCAAAGTGAGCAGGTCTGGCCTGAGCTCCCAGCTCCAGTCTTCCCCTTCATCTCCAATGCTGACAGTCACCTGCGAGTCCATCTTCCTTACAGGTGTTGTCTGCAGCCCCTCTGAGCAGAGGCACACAGGCTGGACAGCTCTGCTGTTTAATTTTCTTCAGTGCTGGTATCTCTCAGCCTTCATTTCTGCATCCTCGCCCTTTGGAGACATCCTTCTCCATGGACCAGCACCACAGGAGGGTGGGAGAAGCTGCATCCATCTCAGCAGTGTGACAGAGGGCAGAAATCACTTTTAATCCCTCAGCAGCCTCTGTGCACCCAGCTCTGGCCACTGTTCTCCCAAAGGCCCTGCAGCATCAGAGTACCTGGTGGCTTCATCCTGGAACCATCCCATGTTGGCACTGTCCTGTTTTTAAATGGGTGCTGTAGGGTACAATGTCAAATGTGCTGCATTTGACCAGCAAAAAGATTATTTTTGCCCAGGTACAAAGGATTATTTTTGCCTGTTGCCTCCTTCCCTTTGTGCCGTGGCACGCCGCGGGGTGGGCACATGCCGAGCAGGAGCTGTGCAGCTGGAGTTTCACTCCCTGTGTGACACGGTGGCACTTTGCCACCACACCCTCTGGGTCCTGCCATCGTCACACCTGGGCTTTGTGACCCAGCCCTCGGGGCTGTGCCAAAATGTGAGAGCTGGGCACCTCTTAGACACAGCACTCGGGCACCACTCCAGGGTGAACCCGGGGTGTAAAGGCAGCGGCACCAGGATTAGCTCCAGGAGGTTCCCTGGCCAGTCCTTGACACTGGTTCCCTGACTCGCCTAGGAAAGAAACAATTGCCAGAAGCAATAGAAGGCTCTCAAATCTTGACTGGCAGGGGGGGAGATGAATAATGGCTGGATTTATGTTTTTGTTCTACAGGCAGACAGGCAGTGGAACGAGCAGATGTCAGGTTCAATCCCCACGAAGGGACGAGCTTTCTTTGCACCAGGTGCAGACAAACTGTGGGATTCATTATTTCAGGATTTATGGGCTTTAGACGGGCTCAAAAGCCAACCAGACAAGACCACGAAAGAGAAATCCATGGAGATCTCCCGAGCACAAAGGCACATTGTTGGCTCTGGACGTGCCTGAGCCATGAGTCACTGGAGGTGGGGAAACGTCACCGCTGCTCGGCCACTCTGTCCTCAGCCCCAAACCCACTGCTGCCCCAGCGAGGGTCACGATCCGGGGTGGTGCACGGGGACCTCTGCTTCAGCAGAGTACAGAGAGCACTGCTCAAACCTCAAACCATCCTCGTGTTACTCCCTCAGAGCAGCTCCTGGGGACACCAGCACACCTGGGCCTCGCACGGCTCCCGGCACAGCGCCGGCTTGGGCAATAAAATGCTATTTTCAGTCATTGTTTCCAGATATCAGCTGAAGAAGGTGCAATTGGTCCATCCTGACTTAGGAGTGCAAAGAGCCTTATCAGCAGCGTAGGGTACTCCTTCCCACAAACACACTGGTGTTTTTGGCAGCCTGGCTCAGGGGGTGAAGTCCCAGTGGCCCAGCACACCAAGGTGTGGGGCTGCAGCTCCCGGCCAGGCTGGGACCAGGGCAGGTTCTGCTCAAAGGTCATTTACACCACGGCTGGCCGTGTCCCCCACACCTCCCAGGCTCAGGATTTTAGCACTGGCTGTTATCAGAGGTGTGGAAAGTCCTGAGCTGTCGTGCGATCGTTTCCTGATTGCACAGGCTTCCCAGAGCTGGGAGCTGATAACAGGCACTGCCTGGAACAACGTCCTGGCAGCACTTCTCACCAGGCTTCTGTGCCCAACAAGCAGCCACCACCAAAGAGCGAAGCCAGAATCATAGAGTGCTTTGGGTTAGAAGGGACCACTAAAGGTCACCTAGTCCAACGCCCCTGCAGTCAGCAGGAGCATCCCCAACCAGATCAGGCTGCCCAGAGCTCCATCCAGCCTGGCCTTGAATGTCTCCAGGGATGGGGCCTCCAATACCTCTCTGGGCAGCCTGTTCCAGTGTTTCACCAGTTTTCATAGTAAAGAACTTCCTAATGTCCAATCTAAATCTCCTCTGCTCTAGTTTAAAACCATTGCCTCTTGTCCTGTCGCTGCACACCCTTGTAACCAGTCCTTCCCCAGCTTTCCTGTAGGCCCCTCAGGTGCTGGAAGGCTGCCATAAGGTCTCCCTTGGAGCCTTCTCTTCTCCAGGCTGAACAACCTCAGCTCTCTCAGCCTGTCCTCACAGCAGAGCTGCTCCAGCCCTCGGATCATGTCTGTGGCCTCCTCTGGCCCCACTCCAACAAGTCCATGTCCCTCCTGTGCTAAGAGCTCCAGAGCTGGACACAGACTCCAGGGGAGGTCTCCCCAGGGCAGAGCAGAGGGGCAGGATCCCCTCTCTCCATCTGCTGCCCACGCTGCTCTGGATGCAGCCCAGGAGGGGACTGGTGTCTGGGCTGTGAGTGCACACCGTTGGCTCATGTCCAACTTTTCGTCCACCAGCACCCCATAAGTCCTCTCCACCCCTTCACCCCCAGCCTGTGCTGACGACAAGGACTGCCCCTACCCAGGTGCAGGACCTTGCACTTGGCCTTGTTGAAACTCATGAGGTTTCCAGGAGGAAGAACCTTTTTCCCAGTCTGCTGCCACGTGTTGTGGAAACCCCAATTTGCCTTCTCTAGAGCCCTCCTGGGAAGGCTCCTGTGGCAGGCCCAGGCAGACACTCCTCTGGTGCTGATGGAGTGCTCCTCACCCACCACAGCTGCTCCTGCCCAGGCACCTGCTCTTCCTCGGGCAGAGCTAAAGTTGGGTGGCCCCAAAAGGGTTTTTTCACTCCTTCCACCGGGAGATGCAGTTGGTACTAGGGCAGGGCACAGTCTGTGCTGGGAAGGTCCTTCCTGCTCTGCTGGCACCACACCGGCCGCTCCAGGCTGG
>NW_008599835.1:0-391 GCF_000691845.1 Merops nubicus
GAGCTAATGCTTTTCCCCTGCAGGTTAGTAATCCTTGTCCCTCCCACAATTTTCCAAATGCATGAACCACCCGTATGCATATTTTGAATCCTTAAATATATTTACCACTTTTCCCTGATATAGTTCACAGGCCCAGATCAAGACATATAATTCTGCAGTCTGTGCTGACCATGTGGAGGGTAACCTCCCCCTTTCTTGCCCCCTCTTTCTCTCTCTCCCCTCGGAGCTTTCAGAGATTGCTCCGCACACACACACACACACACACTGCCGCTGCTGGCACCCCGCACCGCTGCCGCTGGCGCCAATGATCTGCCACACCCCAATAAACACATTTCCCCATTTGCCCAAGGGGCATCCCGCAGCTCTTCCCTAGCTGGGGTCTGACGCTCTA
>NW_008599835.1:601-833 GCF_000691845.1 Merops nubicus
GTCCTGCCCTCCATTACCTTTAAAGCCTTGGCTGAACAGTTTTGCAAACAGTGAGGCCATCCTCTGGCTACCAGATCTCACAGTTTGGAGACATAGGCCACTGGTCTTTGGCTTACTCCATATTCATGGACTGAAAATTCCTTTAGCATGGCCCTGTTTAACATCCACAATAAATTTAAATTCTTTTTCCTGGTCTGAAAGGGCCAGGGCGGGTGCTTTAGTTAATCTGCTT
>NW_008599836.1:0-214 GCF_000691845.1 Merops nubicus
AACTCCCGTGGGCTGAGCTAAGGAGAGTTTACTACGATGACGCAGAAGGAACAGCAAACAACAGCAGTAATAGGTCTCTCATACAACAAAGGGTACAAGGAAAGATATCCCTGCACGGGCTCCGGACAGCAACCACGGCTGCACCCCCAGGCCCCAGAACTGCCCCTGCCCCCCGCCCCGCTGCTCCGGGCACGGGGCCCGCCTGGCCGTGAGG
>NW_008599837.1:0-78214 GCF_000691845.1 Merops nubicus
ACGTGGAGCGAAGGGGTCCCGGCGGCACCGTTGAGCCCCCAGGGTGGCCGCCGCGATCCGTTTCAGGGAGGGAGGAATGCTCGGTGCCCGGCAGAGCACTTCCCGTCCGGCTTGGCCTCGGGGCGAGGGTTCATTGTCACTGCTCCGCTTCGTTTCAGTTGTTCTTGGAAATCGCGCTCTATCAGGCTTGAGCTGATAACCTAGAGACGGGAGCGAGGCACCAAATTAAAAAAAAAAAAAAAAACAAACCAAAAACCCAAGGCAAGATTGCTTTGCTTTTTTTTTCTTTTTTTTTTTTTTTATCCTTCCTTTTGTGCCAAAAATAATGTTGCAAAACGCATGACGGAAACAAACCTACACTAGTTTCTGATAGACTAGATGAGTTAATAGGGCAGTACCGTGTCTTGTAGCACAGGCAGTTTTAAAAATTCCTGGAACCTCTGAGATTGTGAAACCCTCAAGTTTATTCCCTTGCTAGTGTTTCTAACGGCTGCCAAGCTGGATACGAAGGAGCCTCTCTGGCGTGATCTTGAGAACATTCTTCCCAAGGCATAATCATTTATGCTTTAGAAGATGTTTTTTTTTCAGCTCTGGAAGATTTACCGTTTGAGCCTCAAAGACTGCAAATTGCTTTCTAAGTAGTCACCCTCTTATCCATCTAAAGGTTCCCCTGTGTCAGCTTAGAGTAACTTTTTGTCACCGACTGACATGTATCGTATTGATCCATATACCTGTTTGTCACTAGCAAGTAAATCTAAAATGTGAAGATTTTTATGTCCTTTCAGGTGCTACGTGGTTTTATTGAAAACTAGAAATAAAATTGAAAGTTATATTTTGATCTTAAGTTTATGTGCCGAGTCTTGCCTCACTGGCAGTGAGGAAAACCCCTGGTGTTTTCCTTGTGGACACGTCAGCTTATCTCTGGAAGTCCATCACAGTCCTTGTCAGCTCATATCAACCTAAACATATTTTAGAGTAGAACTGGCATTTAAAATAATCTATTGCCATTAGTCCATAGTCCAAAAGATCATTCAGGAGCTTGCTGGTTTGATTAACAGCGGCTGGAGTTTGTTCAAGCATAGACCTAGTTTCATTATATAGTACAATACAACCTTTACTCTGTATAGCGTCATTCAAACGAATTGTATGGCAAAATGCACCACTGAATTACATTTAAAATACTCCATTGAGTTAAGTACAATTGCGGAGATAAATGGGGAGGAAAGTTGTAAGAATGGGAGAAATGTTTTCAGCTGAGGTTTGACATTAACAGCCTGTTAGCATATTTGCATTGGTAGCATTAGTGTTATGTGCTGTTTCTAGGATATACGCTACCAAAGATCAGATGCAAGCTGACATTTTCCTGGGCAAACTTCCAGTTTGTAGGCAATTTTTAATAACATTAATAATAATATCATCATCATCCCTCCTTGAATAGTTACTTCTTGTCATGTTTGTTTCCTAATATAACAAATTGAAAGTTAATAGACCCTTCCTAAAATCACTAGAAATATTTATCCTAGACTTTTTTTAACTTCCAGGGGAATGTTTGGTTTTGAAAAAAAAAGAAACTTCAGCATGGTGTTTGCTGGTAAACACTGCAGTATTGTACTCTGGGGAAGCACTGAAAGGAGTGGTTTATTTCCTTTAAAAATAGACAAGTATATTATTTTTGGGTCTAAAGTAAAAGGGAAACAAGCTATTAAAATACAGTATTTAACTGATGCTTATTGAAAAAGCAGATAGGTTTCTTCATTCACATATACCTGTTATTTGCAGTTCAGCTTAATACAATAATGCTGCAGTTAAAAAACTGATAGATGGGTGGTTAGCTTGCAGTGTGAGCTGTTATCTGGGGATGGCCCTGGGCTGGCTACAGGGTAGGTTTGCGGTGCTCCAGGACAAACTGAGCTGATCTGCAACCTTTGAGTCCTACAGGAGTTGTAGATACTCACTCGTGAGGAGGTGCAGGAAGAAGGGCTGGTTGCAGCTCTGCCCTGGAAATCTTGGGCAAGTGGCAGAAGCGGGGCCGTGCAGTCATGCTCAGTGATCCCATGCTTTTGCAGGAGTTTGAAATGAGGGAGTGCTGTGGGATCTGGGCGGCTCAGTACCACGCGACCTGCTGTTGCTCAGCCCCTGGTGAAAATCCTGAGGAGGTCTGTGATGACCCAAAGTAGCGCTACTACGTAGAAGCTGCTTGGCTGGGGGAAAGCAGATTAATGGGCCTCAGCCAGGCTGCAGTGGAAAGTTGTCATAGGAACTGGCTCGCTGTTTGGCAGGGCCGTGCCTTGTCTTCGCTCCTTTGAAAGAACACCTCTGTAATTAATCGCCTCAGGATAAGAAATACTCATATGCCGTCCAGCGTAACCCCATGAAGAGAGCGAGGCACTTCAGTGCTACCCCAGGGGAACTGAGGACAGTACTGTGTGTCAGCAGAGGACAGCCTGAATGATGTCCCTTGGGATGAGTTCGCAGTGCCTGCTGAGAGCCGTGTCCTTGCCTTGGGGTGGCTCACAAACACTGGGTGTCCTGATACAAAACAGCTGTGGCTTCTTCACCAGGGAGAATAATGGGGCAGAAAACTGAGCGGAATGTGCCCTGGAGTGGAAGCCTTGTCTCCCTCTTTGGGGTGAGATACGTTACCAAGTCAGCACATGGGAATTCTTCACTTACTGTCTGTACTGCATCTGCTTTTAAAATTTTATTTACGGTTTCAGCAGCAGAAATACCGTTTGAAATGATATTTGAAATGGCCATGGTCTAAGTCTTTGAAAGTTGGCTGTTCTATGCTGAAACATATATTATTCTTTGAGCATCTCTAAAGTGCACATTCATATAAATATTTCCTATTGTAACATGTCTGTTTTGAGGTACTAAAGAAACTATTATTATGTGTCATGATTATGATGCTTGTAGCAATGATCTGTATTTGGCTTTTTTAGTCATTATGACTCCTTAACTGGAATGGTTCCTAAAACATTGGACTGTGTACTCTGCATTGAGAGCATGTGTAACATGAGTTTGCTTTCTAAACACAACCACAGAGAGAATCCAGCATGTACAATAAGTGGAACTTAATGTACAGTAAATAGACCTTAAGCAACATCTGGAAAAAATTGCATCGGTATTTAAGGTAGCCACTGTAAGCAATTAATAATCTAAACCTGCTTACATAAGGATAGTTTTTAAGTCTCATGCATGTATTTGCAGAGCTAAAAAAGTTCTTGGGAGACCTGCCTGCATAAAGCCATAATAAGAGAAATATATTTTTTATATGACAACATGAGATCAGGAAGGGAGCCTTGAGCAATTCAGTCTAAAAAAACCCACAGCAGTCTGTGTTGAATCTGACTACTGCCTGAATGTGTAAAAGTGCATGCACCTTACTGTAAGGTCAAAAGCAGATTTGCTCTTACTTCCCAAACATTTGACTCCCTAAACTTAGGAGCAGTGAATGGCTATGTGCCAGCCCTCTCAGTCCTATCACTTTTTCAAGTCTGTTACAGGATGGTAGAGACTAAACTTGTTGGTTTCTGATGATCTTAGCTTATCTTCTGGGCATGGATACCTGCTGTGGGATTTTCCAGCACAGCCAGTCCCTTTTGGTAGTTTCATTAGAGATAAAGTTCTGACTAAACTGAGGAGGCTGGAAACTCCACTGTGATTATCTGCATGCTACCTTCTCTTAAGATATAAGCAAGAAAGCAAGTGTGTTCTTACCCTGTGCCTCATACCAGCTAAAACTGCTTTAAGCTCTGGAAAGTTGCAAACCTGTTAAATGTGGAGAGCAGGAGTCAGAATAATGAAATACCTACAGAAATGATGCTGGGACGAGCAACCTCTTGGTTTCTCTTTTGAAATTAAAGGCTGTGTGGGCAGAGCTTCTGTAGGTGGATGGAGGAAGAAAGGGAGGTCTAAGGAGATGTGATTCTTTTGAGATTTGAAGGTGGCTCCAAAGTGAAGTAAGTTAGTAGAAACAGATGTGTAGGAACAACGTTCTCTAGTACTGCTCGTGTTGTAACCATCGTGTAAATAAGATGACTGCCAAAACTGCCATTCCAGCTCTTTTCAGAAGTCATTATGTGGTCCAATTTGAGCTTAATTTAGTTATAGTGTATTCACAGCTCCTAGCTGCTTTCCAGATATTTTCAAACAAAGACTTACTCTTTTGCGTATATGCTTACTACAGGATTATCATTTAACCTTGCTAGGTGCAATTGGGTCAGAGGAAAGGGTAAAACAGTGATTTCCTGTCCAGGTTTCTGCAGGAGGCTCTGAAGCAGAGTGGTTTTCCACTGTTTACTTAAGAGCAGGCCTTTGGATTAGTTGGCTTTGGCCCAGGCCTTGTAGTTCTCTCTGTTAACATTGCCGTGGTACATAAAACACTTAAGATGCATTCTTGTTAGATTTTCGGGCAGCAATTTTTTGCTGAACCCTGCAGGAAGGTACATTTCCCCAAAATACTCTCCAGCCAAGGTGGTCCCAGTTCAGCAGTTGTGGTGGCCAGATCTGGACTGTGGGACTTTCTGGGTGGGTTTCCCATCTCCTGTGCGAGCTGCTGCCTTTCCCCTGGCAGCAGCTGCTGCCTGCACTGCTGCCGTAGTAACAGCTGCATCCCAGCTGTGCACGTGGGCCCAGGAGGAAGCGTGTAGCTGCTCAGGGATGTCTGCTGCTGAAATCACTGTTCCTTATGTCCTTTGGAGAATGGTAGCTGCGGGTGGGAATCAACTCGCACTGTACTACTTGGACTCTGTTCCTCTTGACATTTGCATCAAATGTAGTGCATCTGGCCATGGCATATAACAAGAGAATCTTACTAGTCAGCTTCTAAAGTAACCTAGAAGGGAAGATAAATTTGAAAGTTTGAAGGCTGATAGTTAGCATGAAGCATACCAAAATCTCTAGACCAGCTGAATTCAGCTGGTGTTTGGGTTGATTCATTTGGTGATGAGTTGCACACAGGCATGCATGGCAAATAATGAGCATGGGGTCAGAGAAGAGCATATGAAAGTTCTGCCTTCAGAAGCCTACGGAGGTGCTCAGTGAGATTTATTTATGCCAGTGCTTTGTAATCATAACGTAGCAATTACTAATAATGACATCTAAGAGTAAGTGCTAGTAAAAAGCAGGCTACTTAGTTAATTTTGAAAGTCAATATATAGAACCAGTTGCAATTAAAAATAAAAAAAATCTTTATAGATGTTGATTTCCTTTGCTTTCTCCTCCAACTGCGATAGCTTTTTTTTTATCTCCCCAAAGGAAGAGCAGAACATGTTGGCAAAGGTATCTCAAACGTTTCTTTCTGATCTTTTCAAGTTACATTTTTGGATATTATAAAGCAATTATATTTCAAGACTATGCAAAGACATGTGGAGTCTTTAAAGACACAGGAAAGGGCTGCAAGATTTAGTCCCAAGTGTCCTGGTTAGATGATGTTCTTTCTGACACCCAGTGCAGTATTTACTGAGACCGTTCAAGAACAGATACCCATAGTAGCTGCACAGTTGTTTCTTTTTCATTGCTTGTTCAGTTGGCTTGTATAACGTGTGTGTGTGTGATTTTAGGTCGGCATGAGTTCATTGCCTAAAAAAGTCTCTTGGGCAGTTGAACACAAATTGCAGGTGCCCTGAGCACCAGTTAGCTTGAGTCTGACCCTGGAAACTGCTTTTCCAGTTCAGTTCCTGTAGCTTTCCTATCATTGAATACAAGTGGCTGAGTGAAGCTGGAAGAGGAATTTAACATAGAAGCAAGCCAGACTGGTAAATCATCTGTTAGTTCTGCTGTCTGGAAACTGAGGCAGGAGTCAGATTTCATTTTCCGCTTCATGTCGCAAGCAGCGGTCGGTGCACCAGTGGTGTTTAAGGGCAGGTCAGCAAGGCAGTGCCCATTTTGAGTCTTTTAGTGTTTTGGGATGCTGCATTTCCACATCACTTTCCTATGTTAAAAAGAGAAAAAGAAAACATTGCCTAAAGGGAAGTACAAATACCTGACGGGAGAAGTGGTCAGCAGACCTTTTCCACCTGTAATCAAAAGCAGGGCTGCAGCTGACAAAGCTGGATAGAGCTCTGCTGGGGAAAAATGATAAAAATGAGCATTTGCTACCTAAAGCAGTAAATGGTTCAAGTAAGCAAACACAAACTCCCTCTTGATTCTTCAGAATGTTTGCTCTGCCTAAAAGTGTCACTGCTGGGCAGTGACTAGCATACCAGATGATCTTCTGCTAAGTCCCTTTTAGCTAAGAATATGAATTTAGCCTCTAGAAGGCATTAGCTTGCCTGTACCACTAACCACTTGGCCACTGCAGACATCATGCAGAATGTCTCTCCCACATGTTCTGGTGTTTATTAGTATCCCCCGTATAGTGATGTTGAAATGGTGTGATTTTAGAGACAGTATGTTGAAAAATGTCATTGCTGGAATCATCAGCAGATGTGTGTGATGTTTTATGAGCAAGTTTTATACACATTGGAAAGAGCTTTACTTGCTGTGATCTGGAATGAAATATCCATCTGTAGCCTTCAATAATTTGGAGACTTTTTCATTTCCTATCCAGAGAAATAATGCAGTAGCCTTTCTAAGAGTTTGTTAAAAACACATTTGTAATCTAACCTCTCCTATTTTTTTTTTTCACATGATAATAGGTTAGGTAGGTTCTTAACCTCTTGTTTTACATGTATTTCTGCTTCTCTTGCAATTTGGCAATATTGCAAGAGAAGCAGAGGCCAAAAAACAAGGCAAAAAAACTCTGCTTGCTGAACTTGGGCAATCAGGAGGGAACAGATGATGAAAAACTAACAGTGTTTTACTCATCTACCACTCATTTTTCTTCACAGGCATGCAGTGAGTAGATATTAACAAAGACAGTAATAAAAAGCACTTTCAGTCCTCATAAATCGATGTGTGCTGGTGGGGTCAAGAACAAATGTTGGAAAGGTTAGGACATGTAGAGAACTGTTTCTGAGTTGTGACGCTGAGAGCCAGGCTGGGATTTTTTTCAGTTGCTGTTTTGAAAGCAATTAGAAGGAGACATTTCTGTGGTTGCATAGGAGGCTTTGTGCTGGCTGGGCATGTGGTCAGCTTTTTTTATCAGCTACAGTTGGTCAGGTAACATGCTGAATAAGGAGCCCTTCTCAGTGAATTAGGGCTGTCACACCATTCTTCTTGGGACAGACCTTTTTAAAGGCATCTCCAAACCCAGGAGATTCAGTCTGTTCACTCATCCACAGCAGGAGCACAAGACCTTGCTGTTGAATGAGTCTTCAAGTCTATGCTGATGAGATACTTGAGGTTCCCTGAAGAGAGAAGTCCTGGCCAGAGGGAAGCTTCAGCATCGGGAACTCTCAGCTCTGGTTTGGGGATAACAGGGACCTGCTGACAATGCCTTCTTAGTTGTTTGTCAGTGTTCTGTCACCCTGCAGGCTGACAGGTTTCTTCCAGGTTACAGCTGATGGAGCAGGTCTGTCACTTTGTCTGTGTTCTTTCTGAGCACTGTCTTTGCTGAAACAAGTACGGTGAGAGCGCTGTGTGTGTCCTCCTCAGCTCCTGCCAGGAACAATCTCCTATGTCAGCAGGACTGACTTAACGTATTTAAAAACAGTGAGCTGAAGGGACCATGGAAAGATGACTTTTGTTTTCCTCAAATGAGTTTGGTGGTTTGTGTTTTGCCTGTATGGAGTAATAAAAAGTTTTTGAAGAAAAGAAGTTGATACGGTTGGAAAACGGTATAATGTAGGCCTTTGGTATCACTTGATAAAGCTGAGACAGTTAGGTTATCAAGGAGAAGCCAGAGACTTAGCAAAAGCTCAAAGCCATCCTGGATGTTCAGTTTTTTACTGATGAACTTAAGTTGTGTAGGTTGCCTAGGAAATACTGTATGAATTAGCAGTCTTTTGGAAGAGTACAGGAATACCACAGAGGAAGTATTGATAAAATTAATTTACTTGTAGAGTTTCCTGCAGTGGTGCATTGGTACTGCATGTCCGTCAAGATTAAATGAGATTTGGGGTCTGATAACATTTAGGTGGGGACACTGTTGTGCCCTAAGGACAGATTTGTAATTTCATTTGTAATCAATCAGACTATAATTACTACGTTTGCCTCTGATTAAAAAAAACAGGTCAGAAAGGAATGAATTGTGCTCTTTGTGTGGAGGGGAACTTCATAAGAGCACTTCAAAACACCTACAGACCTCACATTCCCTGTTTTTTCATCTTTGTGCTTGCTCAGCTGGTAGGTCTGTGGATCTTGCTTCTCTTCGGCAAGGAGCTACTGTGTGGGACTGCCTGCTAAGAACAGAGTGCAGGAAAGGTGTTGGGTATGCACCTTTCTGATCTCCAAGATGAGTGGTGAGTACATGTCCAACCTCTGGTTTTGGGAGAAAGAGGATTTCTGTGTGGCTCAGGTGGGGAGTATCTGTCTGTGGTTACTGAACTAGGAGGAATATAGAGAAGGAGGGAGTTGTACTTCTGGCCTCTGCAAGCATTGCAGCAGAGTGCTAGACCAGCCCAGGAGCAATTTTGATGAGCTGAGCCTGATTGCAGAAGGCTTTTGCCTGTCTCACGTGAAAGGCCAGATTAACCTCAGGGAAGGCTTCTTGGAAGAGAGATGGGTAACCGTTATTAAGGACAGAGGTAGGAAGCCCCTGAAACGGGCAGTAGCCTACTGTGCCTCTGGAGCCCTATATGTTAGAGTAACTGAGAATCAAGATCCTCTTTACTAAATTATTTCCATATCTTCACAGTACCCTTTGTAGCTGAGGAGTATCATTATGTTGTCTTCTATGTGTTTTGTGGAAAAACAGCAAGTTGAAAAGTGGCCAAGTTTTGCATATGAAGTCTGTGGTCTTGCTGGGGATTACAGCTTTCTCTCCTGTGTCTGGCTCAGTTCCATAGTCCTCAACTCATCCTCCTTGTTTTGGAAAGATGAGTTTATTTGTCAATGATCTGCCTGTACTGGTGGATAAGATTTCAAAAGGAAAAGAGACCAGGTTAGTATATGAGCATGTGATAAGCTTTTTCCTTCAAGAAGGTGGGAGCAGAAGGGAATGGCACTGGAGAAGAAAACTCAGCAGGGCAAAAAGAGTTCTCACTGGTTTTGAGAAAGCAGCTCTCAGAATTACTGGATCATCTTCAGCTGTTGACCTCAGTGTTTATTTTCAGTAACTTTTTTTATGAAGGAGGAGCCAGCGTTCCCCAGTTCAAGTGTGCCAGCTTCTTTACTCAGCAGCACATCCCTTGGCAAGTGTTGTGTCCAGAGCCCTGGGACTTGCTAGCCAGCTGGCTATCAGCACCTGGGCTGAGCAGGGACCTCTTTCAGCCAAGGTTGGAGGGAGATGTGTACTCATGTTTCCATCCTGCAGAGATGGTTCAGCTGCTGATTCTACTGTCACATCTGCTTATGTAGCCCATAAACATGTAGAGAGGGCCCATCCAGCATGGAAGAGGGTTCAAGTGTCTCTAAAAAATCTTCCTTATTCTTCCTTTTACTTTCAAAAATTAGAAAAAAAGCCAGAAGAAGCTCTCAGTATATTTGCTTTTTCTATAAAATATTAATGACGCAGGAATGGGATCTTCAGAGACAAGAGGGTTTTTTCACCAGTAAGCAGTCAGTAAGGAAAGCCAATAAAAATATCCTCCCTCACCTTCAGTGTTTAGAAGATAAAGAGGACTTTTGGCTGTTTGCGTTATCCAAGCTGACCCAGTTCCATGCTTTCAGAGTGACTGTGCTACTGATCGGAATTGTGCATCTCAAATACTTTGTCAGTTGTTACCTCACTTCTAGAAGGGCCCGTTAAGTTTGTATTTGCCTCCTGAAGCACAGTGGAATCTAATGAAAAGCATCATTGTTTTGAACCACTGTGATCTGCTGCCAAAAGAGCTATTGTTGTATAATCCTTAACAGCAGGTTAGAGTGGCAGTTGTTCCTTGGTTTGAAGTCGGTATGTGGAAGGATGGCTTTCCAGTTCCCTCTGTGGGGATAGCATGTCTCATCTTGTTCTCTCTCTTTTTGAGAACTATAACTCTCACAGAGGTGTTCAGCTGTCCTGAGCTGCTAACAGATCCTTGCACAGGTTTGAACAACAAATGTGTTACTTAGCAGTAGCAAGCTGGAGGGGATGAAAGAAACTGGCAATGTCCTTTAGAGAAGTGGGAGCAGTGCTCTGGTTACTGAGTAGCCAGGGGTTATATTTGTCAGTTCTTGGCAGCAAGTTTATTTGTTGCTAAAGATGCTTCAGGTTGTTCTGATGTAAAACAACAGAATTGGAATAGAAAAGTTAATCCTGACATTTCTTTCAGATTTACAGAATACAGTGTGTTGACTTCAATGCTGACATTTCTGCCTTTCATACTGTTTATGTTAACCTGCAGCTCAACTAGCATGCTGTCATGCTTCACCCTTTTTAGCAATGGTATTAGTATTTGCAGATATCAGTCAAACAGTGAATTCCTGTAGTGGTGGGCATTTGCGTCAAAGCTTACCTCCTGGTTTTCAGCTAAAGCAAATACACAGGAACTCTTAAATATTTTCTTTAGGGTGGACTGTATCAGAGCAGAGGGCTCAAATTCACCTCCAGTTTTTAATCTTTCAAGATCTTGTGCAGCCAGAGCAATTGCTTACACTAAAAACAGCGTGAGTGAAATATTTGAATTACCTTATGATTTTCTTACTGGAATTTAACAGCTGGAAACAAAACGCAGTGAGAACAACATCTTCTTAGCCAGGTCTGTGCTTGCTGTTGGCAGGCGCTCAGTTGGACAGCAGTTTGGGAACCTCTGCAGCAGAGGTTGCTGCAGGCTGCTGAAGATGATTTCCCAAGGAAATGAGTTTCCCAGGGCTGTTAGGGTGCATGGTTCATGCTGGTGTTGGCTCAGGAGAGCCATTGTTGATCCATTCACCTTCTCTTCAGGTGGAACTTCTCTGTGGAGATTTCTTTTTAGTATTGCTTGTGCTTCAGCCTCTTATTCACAGACACATTAATTTATAAGGTGAGGAAGAGGGACCTGTGGGCATGATATTCAGTCTGACTGATCTGCTGTGAAGCTCAAACTGTTTGACTTTTCTGCAGTAATTCTTGACTCTGTGAAAGAGGCTGATGTAAGTGTTCCCAGTCACCCACCACCATCTTCATTTAGAGCTCTATGGTAATGGAAAAACTACTTCAGAGATTTGTTAAGTTGTTTCATAATTAACTGTCCTCTCCATTCATATTTCTTGTGGCTTTATTTAATTTCAAGTCATGGGCCTTTTGTTCTGTCATTGCTGGATGGAGAGACCTCCAGTCATGCTGCTTTCCTGTGTGTAAATGTTTCTAGTCTACTTTCAAATCACCTGCAGAGCTGTTCTCTGTAGATTGGCAGTCTTCCACCCCAGCCTCATGTGCTCTCTCAGCTTTATTTGTTCCTCAGTATAATCACTATCGTTCTTGAATGGGGACAGCTGGCTGAAGACAGTTTTCCAGCAGTGTTTGTAGCAGTGACATATAGGCACATGGTGTCCTACTTGGTAGTCTTGTACATCTAAGGATCACATTTGACCTGCAGTTGCAGCGTTTCTTTGAGAGTTCAGGTTCATTGATTCTTCTCTGTTGCATAGCTCTTGCTCTTCTCGATCAGGTCTCACATTCCTTAAGTATGGTCCTCCTCCTTTTTTTCTAGTGGTGGGACAACACAGGGCACACTAGACTTAGAGAAGCAGAGAACTATAATTGCATCTAAGAGCTTGTGCAAGAAGCAGCATGTTGGAAACACCTAACATGGTAATTCTGCAGGAAATACTGAGAAGCACAAGCTATATGAAAGCTACAATATATACTAATTAACTCACTGAAGAATTTGTGATTCCCATTTGGAGACAGTAAACTCAGTTAAAGATAAGTGAGGGAAATGGACGGTCTCATAGTACTTGGGGAGGGTCAGATTTGAGGTTTGCTCCTCACAGAGTTGCACTGTGGATTTCACAGTTTTCCAAATTCATTTCTAACCATCCGTAAAATTGAGGACACTTAAATAATGCTTAAAATATTTGAAATAACTAGTGCTCCTTGGAGTCCCTGAATGAATAGAACTCCTTGGATAGAAATGGATGGTCACCCGAAGAAACTCCGAATTTATCCGTCTCTGTTTTTTAGTGCATCTAGTGCATTTGGGTCCTGGATTATTACTGGAACTCTAGGGACTGCGCAGCTACTCTGTAGATATGGTTGTCAGTAGAAATAGTCTGATATAAAAATCCATGTAAAATGAACAGGAGTTTTTGAAATATAGAATTTATTTGATATGTAGCCATTTCTTTAGCATCTGGCATTATGACAGAGGTAAAATTCAGCCTGAAATTAAATCAAAACCTATGATAAACCATGCAAATAGCATCCTTCCTTCTTTTACCTTACCTATCCAGAAATAAGCCCTGAGTTACAGTCATCTATCAGTCAGACTGTAGTCAAATAAGTGTATGACTGGGAATGCTTTCACTGAAGGCACCCTCTTGGAAAAAGCGGCTTTGTTGGTGTCAGCACTGTGGTGGTGCCCAAGAGAAACAGCTACCCCTTCCTGTGGGAGAATTCAAAGCCAGTGTTGCTGATTACATGCTTGGAGTTGGGAGAGTTAGTACGATCCATGGAGTAAGGAGTGTTATCGACCTAATGTAATCCCAGTGGATCTTTGTATACTGCAAGTGATCTGCTTTCTGTAAGATCAGTAAATGTTTCTGTGGTTAACCTCAACAGGTTTTTAAAAGCAGATCTCTACCTCTTTAATACTCTGTAATAAGCATACAGACTGATTCTACTTAAAGCCAACCTCAAGTATTAATTATCATGAGGTGAGAGTATGCTTTGAAGTGTCTCTTGGAAGTAATTTAATATTCTAATAGGAAGAGTGTATTTTGTCCTTCCTGCCATCATGAACCTGAAGCCTTGCTGTTGGAGAGGCAGCCACCCAGAAATGGAAATTCTTCAAGTGAAGAACTTAACTTTAGGCACAGAGAGAAAACAAAAAAAGTCAGTTTTCTGATTTAGGTAGTTTACAAGCTTCACTGCTTATATTTGGAAACTGCGGGCTTCCCAGTATTGCCAGAGTTCTCAAGTCATGGACATATTAATTTTCCAAAAGCATCACTAATTGAAAACAGCTTTTGGAAACAATTTACTGTTGGCTGTTAAGGAGAAGTGTTGGCAGTAAAACACAGAGTGGTTTGAATTGCCGTCCCAGGATTGTGGGGGAGAGGGAAGGAACTGTGTGAACTGCCAGAGCTGGTGTGTATGGCTGCAGTTCAGAATAAAATCAGAGCGTTGTTCCTCCGGCATCGGTGCAATCCCTGCAGCTTGGAGCGAGTCAGAAGCCTACTGCTCTGGGGCTTTTGTCATGCCTAAGTACAAGTAGTCCTCAGTCCTCAAGAATTTGTAGACGTGATCTAGATACCTAGTGCAACTGATACATTAACCAAGACTGATTATATTTCAGTCTTCTAATTCTTCATTAACTGAATCCAGCGTTGTCATTTGCAGTTCATTTCCTAGGCTTGCCATCAGGTAAAGCTAATGTAGCCTAGATATGCAGCTAATTATTTTAGGATTTCTGGGGAGACTATCCGAGTCGGGCTGGCTAAATGTGTTCATCTCTGTGTATTGTTTAACATTCTCCTTGGTAGCAAATTGAATGAGATATGCTTTGTTATCATCAAGGAATTCACAGACTATCATCCTTTTCTTTTAAATGCAAACTAGAGACATTTCTTGAAGAATTCTACCCCTTCTGCATTATTCTTCATCTCTGTTCTGTAGTGCCTCTGCTCACTTGCAAGGATTTCTTTTTAGAAAATCTCCTTTTCATTGTCTTTAGCTCTCCAAAACTGGGATCTCTACCAAATTTTGCAAGTTGGTTTATCGCAAGAATATTTGTCTTTTTTGTGCCTCACTAGTAGCAGCTCAAGGAGCAATTTGTCCTGTTTTCCAGTGTGTTTTAATGGTGTTCCTGGATTGTGTGTTCATATTGACTTCTATACACCTGGGACCTGTAGTTCTGAGTTAACAGGGACATTAAAACATGAACAAGGGAGCACCCCACCCATTTTCCCCTCCATTGTTCTTCCCAAGCAGAGTGTGAGTGGAGATTTTGGTATTTAGCTCACATGAGCTGTATAGTAGTTCTGAGTTTCTGAGTAGTTCTTAGAAATGCTGTGTAACAGACTTTTTTCCCTCATTATTTGGCATTTTTAGTTCTCCAAATTCTATGTCACCTTGCCTTCTAACAGCCCCCAGATGTCTCATCTTTGTCTTTTGTCTGCTACATTCCTTCAGTGTGCCTGTGACACACAAAATTTGGGTTTGTGGAGTGTCTGAGGGCTCTTCCCTTCTGGAGACTGCTACTGGAGCCTCCAGCAGCTCAGCTAGTTCCCAGCTGAGTTGAGTCACACCTTGGCTGAGATGGGAGCCTGCACAGAAAGAAAGGACAGTTCCAGGGAAGTAGCCATCGAAGGGATGGCACGTTATGGGAAAGGTGGTAACTCTTGGTATTTATATGTTAGACTGATGTATTGCCTCTGCAGAGAGCTTCCGTGGGGGCATTGCAGGTGAGATCAAACACAGTGCCTGAGTAGCTGTGTTGAAAACGAGACTGAAATGGTTGTGTCAAAGAGGAGACTGAAGTTGCATGGCAAATGAGTAAATAGGCTGGGAATGTGGGGGCAAGGTAGGAGACGTAGAAGTCAACACAAGCGTTTGACCACTGCAGGGAGCAGAAGTCAGACATGTTTAGAAATGCGCAGAGATTTAAGCTTGCCAAGGGTGTATCAGTGTCGTCATTATTCCTACAGTGCAGTTTCAAGCAGGGCACATATATCAAGACAGGCTTATATTTATGAAGCTGTCAGTGTTAAGCATGAAATTATATTTAATATAGCTGACCTTTCACATGGCTGCCAGTTGATGCTAAGTATTGAAATTTGAATTAATGTTAAAGTATCCTGTGCAAGGAAGATGCCGTGTGTATCTGTGATTCATCCTGTCAGCATTAGGAGCTCAGGCGGAGTTTTAGCACAGGAACTGAAGAATTAGGATTTCTGCATTTGATTCCCGTGAGATCTGTGTTATTACCTTCGCTGTGCCTCACTATCCTTAGCTGACAAAACAAGGCCCCACCTTTTGCTGCCCCTAAGTGTATTGTGTGAACAAGAGTTTGTGAAGCGCTTTGGGATCACAGGTGTCAGAGGTCTCCTTCTGGGTGAGGCCAGAAGCCTGCCTGGCCCCTGATTGCACAGCAGCAGTAGGAGATGCTGTTGAGGGTGATGACACTGGCCCATTTTCTGCAGTCCATCCCAGGATGTCAGATGCTCCAGAGGATATGATGCTAACCTGAGTGGATTCCACCTCCTGATGTCTAGCCTAAACTATGGGTGAGCTACTTCTGCCCTCGGCAGAGGGAAAGGGATGCTCCCAGAAAGTAAGTTACTCAGTTTTCTTAACCACCCTTATGTGGACAGTCTTCTCAGCTGCAGAAAAAAGATGCTTTTCCCCTGCCCTGTTTGTGAGGCCATGCCATTATGTGGACCAGGAATTTGGTAGGAGTATTGAACAAGCCAACCTTAATCCTGCTCCCTCTGCTTTTCCCTTCCTCAGGATTTTAACATGGTTCATTCGTCCCTTGATGAGACCCAACAAAACTCCTTGAGATGGAGCAGTGTTGCAGTGGGGAGCTGGGAACTGTTCTGGGCTTGGCAAGGGCACCACGAGACTTGTCTGTGCATGCACAGCCTCCGACTATATGAGAAGCTTTTAAGTAGCTAGCGTTAGGTGTGATGATTTTCCTTTCTCTTTACTTTCCACTGTGCACGTATGTGTGGGTGGTACTGACAAGATATTAGTGATTCTTGAAGCAGAACGTGTGAGAAGAGGCAGATGTAGTGCATGGCTCGTCGGTGTGAGTACACTATAACCTTGGGATTGGTTAGTGATGCTTTTGTTTTCTGCTGTATAAGCTCTCGGAGAATATCATGGCAAAAGTGAGATTGTCACTGCTATTTTGTTCATCTCTAAGTTTTAGAGTGTGTGCCTCTGATTTGGCATTGCATTATCAGTGTTAAACTCAGAAAAACATACAGGCAGTGCATTTAACCTGAACACAATGAGTATTTTCAGGTGCAGAAATCTCTATTTGTTGGCCAAAAAAGATAAGAAAAATAAAATACTAAAATTAGGGGAATGCTTCTGGACTTGTTATTTTATATGTGTGAGTACATATGAGTTTACCTGAAAAAAAATACATTATGGATAATAATTGAAATTAGCCAAAAATCTGACAAAATAAGCAAATAGACTTGTTTCAAAATATGTGCTAAAACTCTCACGTTCTTTTGGACCAAAGTGTATGTGTTGGATAGTAGCTCTGTATCAAAGCTTTGAAGCTGAGATTTTTAAACACTTTTTCCAGATGAAGCCTGTACCATAAATTCTATCAGATGCTTAATTAAGACTGCACTAGCAAGGAGCACATTTGCAGTAAATTATGGGGAGGTATTCTGACATGCTTTATCCATGTAAAAATTTCTATTTTAATGTGAAACTATTTACAGATTATTGATTTCAAAAATAGATTTGTAACTAAAGAAGGATGCATCATATTTCAGTTGCTTGGGTTGAGAATCTTGCCTGGCTGGCAGCCCACTCTCTCAGATGTTTATTCCAGTGGCTTACAAGTGTTTGGAGCAGTCAGTCCTTATTTTTCTCTCCCTATTTGGAAGAAGGAATTTGTATTTAGGGATCAGGTCCCATGTCTCTTACCCATGCAGGTAGTCTGATCTTTATACCTTTGAAGCATCAGAACAATTTCATTGAAGGCTGTGAGACTTTTTGTGTAAGACTTTTGGGTGTGGAACACCCATCACAGTATCTTTTGTCAGTTTTTGCTGTCTTCTTGCAGAGCAGTAAGCTATTGTAAGAGTGACATGGAGCCTGCTAAACTGTAAGAATGCTTTTGAGTTCATGTTATACAAAACTTCAGCATAAGATATTTTATGCTGTGTGAACACTGAAAGAAGGATTTTAATAAATAAATCAGGACAAAGCCTGAAGGTAGAGGTAATATCTTTTATTAGGGCAACCAATAGAGTTAGACAAGCTTATGTGCCTAAGAGCTTGTCTATTTTTTCCAGACGTACCAGTTGGTCTAATAAAAGATATTGCCTCTGTCTACAAGCCTTGTCCTGCCTATGAACTCTGTTCATCACAGCTACAGCAAAATACTGCTGGATCATTAAATTCAGGCCTTTTTTTCTTAATTATGGAAACTCAGATTTTTGTGGTTTCTTCAGGTCACAGCTTTTTTTGAATCCCAGCACAGACAAGATGATGCTGTCTGGTCTTTCCTACTGTAGAGGAGGTTTTTATCATACAGAAGCTCAAACTGCTTCACCGATTCCTAATTTTAGAAATAGTGTTATTAAAGGTAGCCTGTTAAAATTCTTCTGCCATCTGGATTTTAGGGTTTTTTGTAGGATACTATTGGTGAACTATCAGACGTCTGGCATGGATGGCCACTGGGAGCAGTCCTGTCATAGTACCCGTGTCAGCATCTCTGATGTGGTGTGGTGGTGATGGGAAGCAGATGAGGTAGGAAGAAGACGCTGGCAGAACGGAAAGTCTCTGGCTTTGGCTTTGACTGTGGGTGTAAATCTTTGAGTCTTGCTATGTGTCTGGCAGGGTAAGCAGAATAGTGTAGCCCTTCTAAATAGCAGGAAGCTTGGATCTGGACTTGTTTCAGCTGGAAGACCTAGATCCAGAACTGTCTTAAGAGTCATACGACCAGCCATGCAACAGTTTTTTCAAAGCTATTTAATATGTGCTTTAGAGGCCTTAAAATGTACGTGTGTTTTGGATCTGAACCTGTACCTCTAGGTTAGTAGCTTTAATAGAGCTCCAGGTAAGAGCAAGATGGTGATGATTTGGACTGTCTTGAGGTATCCATGGCATAGATGCTTTCCCACCCTCTGTGGGCACAAGCCCTTTCTCTAGTTTGCAGTCTTGGAGTCATACCAGATCCCTCACTTTGCTGTACATCTCTTGGCTGCTGAACTGGAGTAGAGTCTGTTGGTCTTGCAGGAGCACTGCTTCTCTCCCATGGACTGCTGCAGCTCTTGCTGCCTGTGAGGAAGAGTTGCTGCAGGCCTTTGAAGTGGAACAGGTTGATGTTTGTGGGCTGTTTAGTTCTGTGCCCTGTGCTGCCTTCCATCTGCCTTTGGGCATGGCTTAAATAGCTGGTAATTGCTTATAAGCCCCTGGTAGCTGGGGCCTTGGCTATTTTAGAAGCTGGTCCTCCCTGCATGCCCTGTTGTGGAAGTTGTGGCTGGCTGGAATGGCTCGTTGCCTTCTCACTGGGGTGACCTCCTCTCCTGGGTGTGCTGCAGGGAATTCGGGGGGGAGAGCTCTCAGCTCTGGCATGCAGTCCCTTGGGCTGCCTGCCAGGGCCTAAATTTGGTGACCTTTAGGATGTGGCAGAAGATGCATTAGTAAACCTTGGTTATAGTAACTGGAAGACAAGCAGAGAATGCTGGAGGAGGGAGGAACATATTTTTTACAGACAAGCTGTTTGCCGTCTGTTTGATTTTTATGACCAGCAACTAGTAGGTAAATAGACTACCAAATGCTGTGACAACTGCAACTGTTCCTCTTGAATCAAATTGAAAACAAAAAAATTACACAGATTTCCTCTAGGAGAGCAAGCACGCATGTGACTGCCGAATGCACTGTGACTTCTGATGCTGGTTTGGACACTCACTTTACTCTTTACTTTGCTGAAATCATCTTGTTTCCCTTCTGTAAAATGAGGGCAGTCATATTTTAAAGTTATCTAGAAATGGTTGCTGTGTCATTACCCGTGTAGCTTGTGGGTGGTTTTGTTTCTTTTAAGGAAGAGCAAACAAGCCCAGCCCTGTGGTCCAGCAGTTGTGTGGGTTACTCAAGAAAGTGGTTTCATGTTATACCTAATTTGGTATAACTGTGGGATGCATCTCCTACCCTGTTCTTTGCACCAGCTCTAATGATAGCATTGTGACAGGTTGAGCTGAGTTCAGCCTGATAGCCAGTTTTTATTTGCTTTTGGCCAGTTAGTTTTGGCAGGTGAGGACTTGGACTGGTGAGTTGAACTGACTTGCCATGGGATTGCTTCACCATCCCACTTGGTGCCAGGGACTGAGCAGGACATGAGTCTGGCTGGAGGAGGTGAGCAGGACTGCTCTTGTGTGCTAATAACACAATTGGGAAAAGCTACCTCTGTTTCCTCACTGCAGGGCCTTCCTGACAAGCACTGTCCTGAGGTTAGGTTTTGACAGCCTTGAGAAGAGGTGCAGATATTTATGAAGGTCTGCTAACGAATGTTTGCACTGCTAGTGTTACAGGCTTGCATCATGTTGTTGTTTTATCTGAATGTGGCTGAGCTGCAGAGGACAAAAGATCATCTTTCTACTTTGCTTGCAATTGATTCTGCTAATTTAGCATCCGTTTGAAGCTTTATCTTTTCTTGGAGACAAATGGCCAGGGCAAAGGCTCTTTATTTCTACTGTGTGGTAAAAATGGCAAGGTCAGTGCCATTGGGGTTTGTAGGGTTTGCCCCACCTAATTTATCTCATGTATAAAAGGTAAGTTTCCCATCACATGTAACTAACACATATTAGTAACTCCAGGGTCAAAAAATACCCCTTTTCAGAAATGAAAACAAGGTCTCTGTTTCTAAATGCATTTGCACCACAAGGGACAGGAATGTCTTTGCAGTTTGAGCCACGTGGAAAAGCCTTACTAGCTCACTACTTTAACACCCTATCTCATCAAACATCTCAGAGAAGAGCATCTTACTTGACCTGCAAACTCTGATCATTCCACTGGGTACTTTGCAGGACTTCCTGAGTGGCACTGACTGCATCTCTACATACCAGGAAACAGGCAACTTTCAGGTCTAACGAACCTTGAACTTGAGTAAGCTTTTGTCTTCTGTCTCTTTCAGAAAAAAAAAAGTGTTTGAAGATGACAACCTCATGGAGTGACCGACTTCAGAATGCAGCAGATCTCCCTGCAAACATGGATGGGCATGCTCTGAAAAAGTACCGCCGGGAAGCTTATCACCGGTAAGTCAGTCATAGTAACCCCAAAACTGAAGTGCTGAGGCAGAAGGAAGTAAACTAAGCTTAAACCCTACATTTCTTGGTTTTCATTTGTTGGTTAAACAGAAAGGTTGTTCTCACTTTCCTTGCAGAAGTGTTAGTAGAAGAGAACTTAGAAGATACTATGGTATTGGCCTGCAGGAATTTACAAACAGTAGAGTTGAGATACATGTACTAGATTGAGTGAGGGTATGCTCTCTTATTGCAGTCAAAAGATTAATCCAAGTTAGATTTTGGGGTAAAAGTTTACAAGTTAAAGTAGTACTCGTTGGCAGAAGTGTTACTGTAATTATTGCAGTGCACATTGGGACAGCATAGCCTTAGACACTGGAATGCACAAATGCAAATAAGGAAGAAGTCAAATGAGATCAGAAATTGATTGAGAATTATATCTAATATGATTAATTGTGTGCACCACAGGAGCATGCAGAAGCACTAGGCAAGATCATTTTCTGTGGTAGGTGTGCCTAAAATCATCTTTGTGCTAAAACAGTTACAGTCTAAATAAAAAAGATAGAGTATGGAAAAACAGAAATGTGATCACACGCGTTTTGTAGTTTGAGAGTTAAAGTACAGATACTAGATTGTTTTCGCAAGATTACTTTGGAGGTTTGGTTGAGCCACTAGTTTAGCCCACAGCTCCCAAGGTTCCAGGTGTAGAGCATGAAAGATGGATGCAGTCTGTATCCTTATCAGCTGCCCGGACCATTACAGAGTTAAAAACAACAACATCAAATAAAAATTTGGTTTTTAAATAAAATTGTCAGTGTTCTGTTTGTGGGAGGTGTATCTTCAAAGTTTTGCTTGTTTAATATGAAAAGTCATGCATTATGATGATCGGAATATACTCAGCAGGAGTTGGGGAGACGTATGTCTGATAGTGGAACAGGAAAAGAAGTCAAGTTTCCCAACCTCATGCTTAAATGTCACATTGCATTTGTGATTCATATATGGTGGTATTTCTGAGGAAGTGTATTTGAAGCGTTAGGTATCTTTGGATTCTCCAAGTGGAATCTAATTAGAGAAAAACACTATAGCATCATCTGATAGGCCAGGTTGTGCAAGATGTGATGTCTAAGGCTAAGTAATGGATCCTGGGATGTATTTCTGAAGCTTTCTGATTCCCAGTGAACATGTTTTGGTACATGTTTTAAATGCTAGCATTGTTTAAGTCTCTGTGTTAGCTGATTTGTCAGATATGAAAGTATCTAATCAATGTAACTATATATAGCACATAGAAAGAGAGGCATTTTATGTCATTCACTGGCAAAAAATCCTCACATTTTTGAAGTCATCAACAGATTTACCTTTGTGTCATAATATTACCTGTAGCTTTAACTGTATTGCTCCTGATTTAAACTGATGGATGTTAAGTCACACAAAGGCAATTTTTTTTTTTTTTCCCTGAATACTACCTCAACATTTGTTACGGCTAGGTGCTGACAGTCTGATAAGTGTTGTACAAGATCCCAAGGAAGCAGTACTTGTCCTTAAGAGCTCACACATTCAAATCCTCATCACGTTCACCCTTACTCATGTAAGAAATCTGTACTTTCAGAAAGAATTTCCTTATGGAAGATGAGAGTGCGCTCATATAAAGGAGGGATTCCCACTAGGAGATGGGATCTGGTAGTCCAAAATCACCGTGTGATAAAGCTTAAGTGCCCCTTTTTAAAATCTAGAAGTCTCTTACTCAAAACATATCGAATAGAAATGTTGCTAGCAGTTCAGGTTTTCGTGGAAAGCACAATGCTGGAAGGGGAGGCACATTTTTGTTTTTGAGATGACTGTCATCTTTTAAAAAGTAAGAGAGAGGGAGGGAATGAGAGGGAGGGAGTGAACAGGAGAAAATGAGAGAACCTGGTGCCAAGACTGTAGTACAGATCTGCGCTATTAATGGCTTGGGTGTACCAGTTTCATGGGAGTTATTTTGATAATCCAGTATTGTAAGAATCTGAAACAACCTCATTCCAGAGGCAGTGTTGTCAGATTTCTATTTCTGGTATTTTTTGTGATCTTAGTGTTAACAGATGTGATGCTGCAAGATAAACTCAGACTTAAAATGATAGAATACAACTGAAGTTATTTCCTCTTGTTGTTTTAGGTTACATTTTTTAGTGTTTTAATAATTGTTCATATGTAGAATATGTGTGCTGGTCACAGCCATCAGTTCTAGAATGTACATTTGTTTCAGTGAGATCCAAGTATGCTCTGACTCTTGGATATCGCTGAAGCACAGTCAATTTTGTGAAAAAGAGAGATCTAAAAGACAAGATGTTAATTGTCAAGACTCTTTTCTTTCTCTCCCTTCCTTTTTCTTTCTCTTTGTTTTTCTTTCCCTTTCAATCTCTTTTTTTTTCTGTCTTTTTCTTCTTACTCTAGCAGCTAAAGAAAAAAAAGTGAAAACATAAATCTGAATTGACCTAGAAACAAAGAAAAACCACCCCCAAAAAAGAGCACTGAATTTAAAACTTACATTTTTTTAACTTTATAGCTGGTCCCAATGTTCTTATGGCTCTGATCTGGAAGGCTGAAGGAACTTGGCAGCTGGGCCACATTTACAGATGAGCACAACTGGGGCTAGCTTTGGATACCAGTATTGGAAGCCCAGTCAGGCTCAAAGTCATTCATTGGGATTTTTAAATGCTGCTAATGATGCTTGGTTTTCTGAATTGTGAAATTTTAAAAACTTGTTTCAGTGTTTGTTTGCTTCATGCTTAAGTATCATTGGAGATACCTACACAAATTGATGATGCTCATGAACTATGCCAGGTTTGACACGCTTGAATTGTAAATGTTGAAGCAGCATCAAATAAGGGGAAAAGTTTCCAATACAGGCAAAATAATTTACCTTAAATAAAGTTCTCATGGGCTTTGAAACTTTGAAAAAAACTTTATAAAAAAGTTAGCTCTGACGATGTCACTGTGATAGTAATTTTTACTGTGGTCATTCATAGTAGGAATGTGTTTTTTCAGGTGTCGCACTTATTGTATCATGCTTGATGGATGGATGGATGGATGTTGAACATGTAATATTGTTGGCAGAAATTCCATTTGAGACTGGTTTAGCTGGTGTATTGCATACTGACTCAGAGTATGATGACTATATCGTAATCATGTGTGAATGCCATAGGCAAGAACATGAAAAATTAAATATTTATAGCTGTTTTCCTCTCATACCTGTTTTCCTCCTGTACACGTTTTCCTCCCCAAAGTTTTGCTTGGTGTTTGGATCAGTTTGTATAGCTGCTTAAGAAATTAAGAGCATTGAGGTTATTGATGAAGTAAGCAAAGCTTGCAAGTATGAACACCTACGCTATGCTGTGGAGTTCAAGGGCTATAAAAGCAACAGCAAGAATCAGAAAAATCTGTAGGGGAGAAGCGAGGTTTTCTCTTCAGGGTATTTCTGATGGCTTTAAGACTTTGGTTAGCTAGTGTTACTATCAGCCATAAACCTCATTATACAACATTGTTGGCACCTGTTGGAGATGAGGTATAAAGATGAATTAATATACAAGCTAGATGTTATTCATTCTCTAGCAGAGGTCACTGGTAAGAGGATACTGCGTTACTGTGCTATTGGCAATGTACATTTTAATTCGGAAATAAAATGATGTGGAGCTGTTAGGTGGCTTTTCTTTAGTGTGTGTGGTTGTGAGGCCGCCTCCCTCGTGCACTGCTTGTTGACTTTTCCGGGTAGAGGATAATGACTAGGTCATTTGTTCTGGAGGAGTAGTACTGTCATTTAACGTGATTGTAATTAGGCAAGAACTAGGTTGACTCTGAGCCACCAAATTGCCCTAGTGTCTATTTTTTAACTTGGAGTGAGCACTTCTGGGCACC
The DNA here is from genome assembly GCF_000691845.1 of Merops nubicus. NCBI lineage: Eukaryota > Metazoa > Chordata > Aves > Coraciiformes > Meropidae > Merops > Merops nubicus. Next base: position 23,989 of record NW_008599837.1, read on the forward strand.
CTCTGGATTATCTCACATAGCTCTTTAGGGTTTAAATAGCAACCACATCCAGTTAAAGCAAATAATGGAAAAAGTTGGTGTTCCATCCACTCTTGTTACTGACAGTCACCAAGATCCAGGAAGCAGGTATTTACATTTACTTTTATTCTGTGGTTTTGACTTAAAACGGCAGTAAAGTTGAGATGGCCTTTTTGTTAAACCTACAGATTTTGGGATGTTTTGGCATTTTGCATCAGACTAATTTGAGACTTCTTATCCTGAAAGTGGGATTATCTGTTGTTGATTTAGTTTTGTTTTCTTGCTCTGTTGTTTACTGGCTAGTGCAGGGCATGTGGCATTGTGATTCCTAATCCTAATTCTCCTGCTGACCAGTCATAGAGTACTGAATACATTGCTTCATAGTTTTGTGCTTCAATTTGCTTTTAAAGCATCTTATAGTGGTAATATGAGTTATGTGATTTAAGCTGTTAATATACACTGAGATACTGAATAAAAAAAATGGCATGTACTTATACAATGACAAATCAAAAGGGTTACCAATTAGTTGTTTTGATTTCTAGGTTTAAAGATGTATTTTACTTTGTATGATTTTGTAAACTCGGGGCTGTTCACTGCTGGCTATTCACTGCTAATCGTGTTTCTTCACTGTATTGATACTGGATCATCAGGGACTGCAAACAGGTGGAAATGTTATATAAACAAGGTTATGAGGCTTGAAACTCTTCATATGTTTGGGTAGCTATATATAAAGTCTCTTTAAAATGATTAGTTCATTGGGCAACAAATGAGAAAAAATCCTTTACCAGTCTGAAAGTGATCTTTTCATCAGCCATGTTCAGGTAGGCAGTGTGTGGTATTTTCATGTAGCTGCAAACAAGGTAGCTCTGTAGGCACTGCTGGCTGTGGTCTGTCTTCATATGCCTTTGTGCAGCCTCCTTGGACTTGTGTGGTGGCATGTGTGTAGCAGAGGACAGCATGTGACTCTGTATTTATTTTGCTTTAGTGCTTGGGACGTTAGAGGAGGGAGAAGGAGTGTTAAGGCAGGAGAATGGATGAGCTTAGAAGAAAGCAAACGCTTGCCAAATTAATAATAGAGAAATTACATTGAAAATGTCCCATGATCCCTAGCTTTTAATAGTTACACAGCACAGACAGGTGTTATTTTGGGATGGAATCCATATGTGAACTTCTTGGCACTTTGCTGTTGCCTGGGAAGAAAACCCAAACAATGGAAACAGAAGTGGCCAAGGCTATCTCCTTCCATCAGATTCCTAAGAGGGAAGTGCTCATAGTCGTGTTTCTGGATACAGCCTCATCAGACTTTTAAGTTCCAGTCATAACTTGATTTTCTGGCTTTATGTCACTATAATTGTGCAAGGATAGTCAGTCTGCTGAAATTGCAGGGCACTATGTTGGAAATGTTACTAGAAGTGGGCAGGAAATTTTGATGCCTGTCTTATGTCTCCTCTGTCCAATAATATTTCGTGTGCCTAAAGTCTTCTCAAGCTCAAACACTATCTCTAAATATGATTACAAACATACTGACCTGTCAGAATATTCATCTTTGGTTGAAGAAGGAATCAAATGGAACTCTGAAAATCTATCATTGTTAAAAAAAAGACCAAAATAGTATGATAAATAATAACATATGGAACAATCAGTACCTGCCTAAAGAGGAAGAACTCAGCAAAGGAATGATTACATTGGTTTTAGTAGTTTAAAGCAGTTTATTTCTTATCACCTCTAAGACAAATACAAAAACATCCAGCACCCAAGGACAAGGCAGTTTGATAAATGTTGGCATCTTCTTAAGATTACGTATGTGATTTGTGACAGATAAGTAAGGTCGGTGAGGTATTTGACTGAGTTCACTGCTGTTGGTGGAAGTCACCTCTAACCAGAACTATAATGTCATGCGGTGAGACAACTCCAGCCACACAACATCTGGGGACCAGCTGGTAATACTGACAACATCCAGTTGTCAGAGTAATGGGTTGTTTGTTTGTTTGTTTGTTTGTTTTCCCATATTTAGCCTTTTTAAAGGTGGGGAACTTGGACAAGTGAGGCTATTAAAAGCTAATCCATTTAGCTCCTTCTTATTTCTTTTTTAACTCTTCTAGCTTATTATTATGAAAGTTGTCCATAAAGTCAAGATTAACCAAAGTGCCTAAACTTTGAGGAAGCAGGAATCGGAGCCTTCTGGCTAGTTAGTCCCTGTTTCATGGCTGGCTTGAGCCCAACTGTCCACTACGGTCTTTTTTCAATGTACATAGGTCATGCTTAGCCAGCTCCCACTGTATTTGTTGTTCCACTCAGCACTGTTGCAAGTTTCTTTGTATTTATTTGATTTCCAGTGAAACATATTCTCCTGACAAAGAGTGCTTCTTGATGCAAGGTATTTCTAGACACATTTGGAAAATAATAATAAAAGTGCTCGGTTCCAGAAACCTTGCCTCACATTTTTCATTTTCTCCCTAAGAAGAGTTGCAAGCCATGTGCCAAATTCCTCCCTAGTTGTACAATTGTGTGCATTTGGTTTGTTTGCTGGTAATTTTGCAATATTATACGTGCAAATTTAATTCAGGGAACAGAGTGCTTTTGAGATTATTCACAAATAAAATAAAAACATTTCTCCCTCTCTGCATTCGCTCCTCTCCTGTCACTTGAGAAGAGCTAGGATTTAGGTTCCTGCCTTGGAACAGATTGGCAAAACCAGTAACAAAACCTACATTAGTTCTCTTGTAAAAATATAAAGGACTGTGAATTGCAGTGTTGAGGATATCAGAGCTCTGTGAATCCTTTTATGCCTGCTCAGCAGTTCCTTCTTCCTTGCAATACAACACATTTTTCTCTTAGCCAGCACATTCATAGAACTCAAAAAGAAAATAAATACTTGTCATCATTGAGAGCCTTCTGCTGTGGCCGAGCTGCAGGGCTTAATCTTTGAGGAAGAACTCATTTGGGAGGAAATGTGCTTCATGCTTTCCTGTAAACAGCTCCTCAAGTCCGTTTTTCCAAAGGTGTGGATCTGTGCCAGGCTAAGCCACCCCAAGTCCAGGCTGCAGTTTCCCCACTTCCAGCTGTGCTGTGTGCTGGCTCAGGAAGCCAATGGGGCTGGATATTGTCCCTCATCCAAGCTTCCCCACAAGCACCGACACGTTGGACCACTCTGGCCACACTGCACAGGGAGCGCCAAATTGTGGGGGATTCGCAGGCATATTCCTCAAAATAGAAATATAAAGCTTGTTTTTTTCGTCAGGCAAGAGAAAGGCATTGTCCTCTTTAAGGAGATGCTGTGGTTGCAGACAGGTGTGGAGCTGGGTAGTTGGGTTTAGGCAATGCCCACCTCTGCCTTTCAGCACAAGGAATGGAGAGCATGTTCTGTCATGTTAGGCCTGCAGGTTGGTTTATCTTACTGCCCAGTGCTGTTAAATTTTTAGATCAGCTTAATTTTTAACTCCATTGCTCCTAGTTAAAAATTATGATGTTCTGAATGGAGAAAAAAAAAAAGAAAAAAAAGAATCAGGGGATGGGAAGGTATGATTTCTTCTGATTCTGGCAAGTGGAAAAATTATTCTAGATTATAACTTCCCTGCCTGAAACTGTTGGGTGATTTTAGTTTTCTTCTTATTCAGACTTTAGATCAACTGTTTGTAATATGGAAGCTTCTTTGACTTTTCTTTACCTAGATCAATTGTAAAAAAGCAATCATCTCATCCTTTCCTTTGGAGACCAGAGGACCTTGTCTCTCAGGTGGTTAGGGTTCTTAGGATCTTGGTGTTGGGTTTGCTTTGTAGTCATTAAAAACAACTCTTGTAATTTTTCTATACCATGTCTTCTGTGAAGATGTTACATTTTTGCAGCCAACAGACACATTTGGCTGGTATTCTTGAAATCGGGCTGAGTGTACCTTCGATTAAGATCTAAGCACAGCTTTGAAACGAGCTAAGTCTCTGGCTTCTGAGAATCACCTGGCTCCTCCCAGAAACTGTCATGGTGTTTGAATCTCAATTTTTATCTTCGGTTTCTATCATACCACAGATATTTACTACTTTCAGCAAACCCTTTGAATTAAGCTGGTCAGCTTCTGGAAATAAATATTTGTAAGTATCTACTTAGCATCTGTGTTAAGGGAGCCCTGTCCCTGGGAGACCCCTTCCTTTATCAGGATTTAAAGTTGAGGTCCTGAGTGCCTACCAAATAACCTAATATCTGGCCCGGCCTTCCCAAAGGAAGTCAAATTGGTTAATTTTTTTTTTTCTTTTTGCCACTGTTGAGTCTGACATTTAATCTGCCAAGGCATATCCAAGTTTAAATTGATTAAAGTGTTCTCATTTCCTGTCCTCAACATGTTGTGTAATAGCCGCCTTTAGCTTTTCTAAATATTTGCTCTGTTTCACTCCAGCACTGGTGGGTAAAATAATTACCATGTCAAACCAGTCGGTAGGATTCCTTGAAATCTGCTGGGTCCTGTGCACTATTAGGTCATGATTAGACTCTGTTACATACAATTTCTAGGTCATAGGCAGTATTTATGAGTTGATGGAGAGAGATCTTCACCAGCTGTTACCGAGAGGGGGCTGGTATAGTAATTTTCGTGTTTTAGCCATAAGACTTACTTTGAACAAAAATATGCTAATACACGTCGTTCATTTCATTGCCTTTAGTAAACTTTTCCAAACCTTCAGTATCAACTTCTTCTGGTTGTTTTTTTTGTTTGGTTGGGTTGTTTGTTTGTTTTTTTTTTTTAGGCTGGGAGTTCAGTTTGTAAATACTCTGAAAGCAAGTAATGAAAAAATGTCGGAGGCTTAGAGACGTTTCCATGGGTTTTGGTCAGCTTGGTGTCGTCATCATCTAAACATAGTCAGGCTGGACTGTGGAAGACATCTCTTTGGTCACAGCCTCCTTGTTTTGCCTTTCACAGGCACTGTCGTATTGCCCTTTTTATAAGCGCCTCCAGCTCTGTCTTGATTCTTGTTTTTGTTTGGGAAACTCTTGGCAAACGTTTCAATTCTGAAACACTCTTTTGAGTGCCCTGAAATTTCCTTTCCTATTCCTGCCCTCTTCAGAAGGACAGAAAACTATGCTCTGGGGGCTAAGCCTAAAGGCAAGAAGGAAACTGGATTCTGCAGGTTGGACAAAAAATGTTGCTAGTGTCTCCCAGAGGCATGTTATTTCTTCTTAAAGCTCCGAACTTTCAGAAAGAGACAGCACAAACATGAGGTCAGAAATCATGTGCTCGAATTAGCTAACAAATAATGCTTCCTGGCATCAGCAGCAACAGAACATATCATCTTCATTATATACAGTATGAGGCTGCGTTTAGCACCAAATAGAATTTCACGTTGGCCTTTTGCAAATCAGAGCTATCTCCATGTTAAAAGACAAACATGGATTCAAACTGCAGATTTGGATAATTTGTTCTGCCTACTCAAAAGCCAGTTATTTTCGGAGTGAATTTTAGTGATTTACGATCCCATCTCATATTTCCAAAAGACATTTCTTTACCAGTTTCCAGGGTTTTTTTTCCCAATCACTTTGTCTACTTTAGGTAATACGTAAATCTGTCAGAAAAGAGCATCATCCGTAACCTCTGAGGCCCCTTAGTGACAAGCCCCATTGTCAAAGGCAGGCACTTCGCCAGGAAACTGTGACTCCCAGAGTGTGCAAGGTTAGGGGGGAAGTGTACTATTGCCAGAGAAACTGTATTCCAAGTGGATTTGTGTGGAACAACGATATCCAGTGACTGGTTAAATTAGCCACAGATGTGTTTTCTACAACACTGTCCAAGAAGATATACAGTACTTTAAGGCTTGGTTCAGACATAACGATCTTCTGAAGTCAAATCAGATCCAAGCAAAATTGCATCGGTACTAGGGAAGCTTTAAAGGAATCGTGTAATCTGATTCAGGCCGGTGGATGAATCGGGCTGCTGCGAGCGACGCGAGGAGCACGTCTGCGGGAGATGAGGTGAGGCGGCTCGGCTCGCACACAAGGGCGACAGTTGGGCGTTAGCAGTTTGCCGTTAAAAGCCCAGCTGCGGCGGGTGGGCGCGGGCAGCCAGAGGGGCACGTGCTGCCAGCCACCTGCACAGAGCGTGCGTGCTGAGGGGCTCTCCCAGAGCTTTCTCCAGCTTCTCAGAACGTTCGAGGGCTGGGTTTTGCACTTGCCGCCTCCATTGCCGTGTTGCTGTCCCTGCGCCACTCCTCTTACACAGCGGTGCTGCCGGTTTCAGCTCGAGAGGATAATTACTCTGCTGAGGGAGGGGCACTTACTTAACATTGGGAGAATTTTCTCATGCTGAAAGCAGAGTACAGGTGACGTCTCTGGGACATACAGGAGAATTTTCTCTTGGCATCACAGCTCGAGCAGTACGTGGGATTTCTGTCCAAGACCGGTGTTGAGAAGCTCAGCTTCCGTCCCACAGCTGAGTTCTGACTCGTTCTTAAAGTTCAGATAAGACAGACGGTAGAGAGAAGTCCTGTTGAATTACAGATCTGCTACATGGTTTAAAGTTCTGGGGAAACATAAGCAGCTTAGTTACTGTAGTAGTTGGAACAGAAAGCAAGAGAAGCTTTTGTTGTATTCTGTGACCTATTTCTTTACCATGTTATTTACTTGAATTAAATTGAATGATGTATTAAAATGTCATCAAAAAGGGCCTGGAAGTATTCAGCTTAGATTCTTATTGCAATAAGCCTTTATGGTAAAAACGGAATTTAAAAAATAGCAGTTTTGTCAAGGAGTTGCAGGGATTATAAATAAAAAGAAAATTTTTCAAAATAGAAATACCATATTCTTGTGGATGAATTTTTACCTCAGTCTCTGTTTTTTGAAGCTTTATGAAAATGTTTTTAACACTATTGGTGTAAATGTGGAAACAGATTTGCTTTGAATTTCCAGGTATAGTTCCAAAGAGGGCTCAAACGCTGTGAATTTCTTATCAGAAATGTTACTTTCTTTTCCTTTCCTTGTTACCCCTTTGTAATAATTTCTTCTAATCAAGCAAATCGTAGTGCTTCCCATCCTCTGCTTCCAGTTTCCTCTCACTTGGGCTCTGAATTGTGCTTCAGGAGATTTTGCACTTCTATTCTTAGGAATTTTTGCAGGTCACATGGAAAGCCGTGTGTGTGTGCATGCATGCGTGTTTATCTTTAGACAGCACACCAATAATTAGAATAACCCTGCAAAGTCATGGCTTTGCTTCAGGAGAACTCATGGCAAGAAATGAAACATGCGTCTGTTTTCAGGTGTATTTTCTGATTTTGATCTAAGAGAGCCAGGCATCCTGACAGTTGGCAGAATGTGTTTGTTCTAAAATGTGATTATCTTGAAAACACTCTTATATATGGCTTTATTTCTTCTCTCTTTGCAGGGTCTTTGTAAACAGAAGTTTAGCCATGGAAAAGATAAAGTGCTTTGGTTTTGATATGGATTATACACTTGCTGGTGAGTATCTTCTAAATTTTTTTTGTCATTGACTTTGGAATACTGCCTCTTGTTGAGCAAAAACCAGTTACTAGTTGGACTGCTCTAGTTAGCAGGTGCTGCTTCTATTAGCAAGTATATAATTCACTACTCATTGCGCTTTCATTTTAGCTGTTTCCCTTAAATTTGTTATCTGCAAGCTGTATTTGGTCACGAGCCATATTGCTGTGGTACAGTTTCAAGTGATTGTGAGTGTTAAGGAAACCAAAGCCTTATAAGTTTAATTGCTTCATTAGATTCCACTATATTTTGATATTGCACTGAGTGCAATCTTGGCTTTGAATAATGGAGTGATTTCTTTTATCCTTGGTGCATGTGACAGGTTACACCTTTAGCCAGCAGGTTCTCCTGTGTCCTGCAAGAGTCATTTTTGAACAGGTTTTCCTCTTTCCCATTCCTCAGTTGGCCACATCAGTGATTCATTTTGAGAAGAGGCAAGGCAGGGGGAGTGTCTTCTGCCAGCTGAACAAGTTAATTTAGAAAGCTTTGCCCATTCTTTGTGGCAGATAGGCTTTGGGAGGTTGCGTAAGACCATCTAGTTTCATACAGTTTTTTGCATGACTTCTCCATCTTTCAAGTACTTGACAGGCAAGTTCTCTGAGACTTTTGATGATGGGGGGTTAAAGTCACTGTTTTCTGCATAATCAGACTTGCATGATTTATATATTTTAAGGAAAGAAGAGATAAAAAGCCCACTTCTGCTTTCTTAGGTCATAGCATCACACAGGCTGTAACTGAGGATGTCACTTAGAATCCTGACCTCTTCCTCATTACCACTTCCAACGGTGTGGATAAGAGGTTCCTATCACCCTTGATATTTCAGTTTAGAATTGTTGTGAATATAAACTGAGAAAATGTGAGGTGGAGTGTCAGGGTCACCTAGTAATAGATTGATGCAGTATGTCAACTATGGTCATCTAGTTACTGTGTCTGCCAAGAAGGAGTGAGAAATAAGTAATGTGGTTAGGGACAGTGTGAAGGTCACAGGAGCCAGGGTCAGTGGCTAAGCAAGGGGCAGCGAGGTTTCCATGTGCTCATGGCTCAACACAGTGCTGCAAGGAGCAGTCTTGGAGGCTGTGGCTGGTAATTGCAGTTTATATTTAGATCGCTTGCTTTTGTTCTTTTAAGCGGTTATCCATAAGACACTAGTTATATATAAAAGGTTTGGTTGCTCAACACCTAATTTATACATCTGTTTAAAGTTCCTGCCACTTCTTATGTCTTGAAGTATATCATTACTCTGTGCTGGATCAGACTACGGGCATGTGCTTTCTGTGTTTGTGTTTCCCAGCTGTGAGAGCCTTGTGGCAGTGCCTCTAAGGAGGGCAAACTGGTTATTCAACAACAAATGCTTAAAAAAAAGTTATGGGTTTCACTTTCATAACACAAAAACAACTTCTGTGCCTTTTGCAAACTGGTGACATTTCCCAAGGACTTGAGTGATCCCACTGGGGCTGGCATGGAGTGTGCTGCTAACTTTCATCCTGACAGAAGGAGAGCTTCAGCACTATCCTCACTTCTCCAACTGTTCATTTGACTCAAGTGTTGCTTGTTCCTGTAAACATGAGCAAATGTGTTGTTATCCACAAAACGATGCTTGGCTTGACGAGAGGCAAAAATGTGAATGTTTCAAATGTTGTAGAACAGTCCCCAGGGACATGGAAACCTGGGTCTTCTGAGGCTGGAAGGTCACGGTGCTACAGTTAAGCAGGCAAAGTTAGTGCATTCAGGAGAGCTGAGTGACAGGGTACGGTGCAGAAAAAGAAATGGGATGTGGTCCAAGCAGAAAACTGGAAATCTGGACCGCTCTGGGGTGAGCTGCTGTCCTATGACTTCTTCCATGGTACAACAGAGATAATAATTGCAGATCATTTTACAAGGAGTTGTGAGAATGTAACTAAGTTGGCAAGCCTTTTGCAGATGAAAAGCATTGTGCCTGGTAAGTACTATTTCTCTTTTTTTCACTTGCCTGGGAAATGAATATCAAAAATTATCCATTTGTCTTCTCATGTCTCAGAGTTAAGCTTTCTTCTCCATGTGGGATTTTGTTACGTGATGATTATTTGCTATGTATAACTTCCACACACAAGAAAAACTACTTATTCATTTCAGAAGTTTTAAAGAGTGTAGTGTTAGAATGTAATTGTGTTTATAATTAATTAATTGGAAATGAAAATGAAGAAGTGGGGCAAGAGAAGTATTGCAGTAGTATGTTGTAGTGCATTTGTTAAACCCTGTCATGTTTTCTGCCTGGGCATGCTATCCCTTACATAACCTTTCATAGAGGCATGCTACTGTCTAGATTAAAAAAGGAAAAACAATGTAAAAGGCTGTTTTATCTGTAATTTATCATCTATAAATGGTATCTGCATACCAGATGGTGCATGCTGAGCAGGAGCCTTTTGGAGACCATTCAAGACATGTAAATAGACCAAGGAAGAAAAACAGAAGTGTCTCCAGTGTCATCAGCTCCTCATCTAGTTTTCTGCATTTGTATTCTCACATATTGCTAAGTCATTTTTCTGTAAAGTTGTTTAAAAATATCCCAAGAACAATCTTCATATTCAGTGACTGAAGGCAGTCAGAGCTGTTGACCCTGCCAAAAACTATATGCCATGTCCTTTCCCCACTGTGTTGTGAACAGAGTTAATTCTGTTCTAACTCAAACCAGGACATTCCCATCAGAAATAAACTACTGGCATTCATCCCATAGTTTACAGTCATACACTTTGACATCTCAGAAGAAGAATGATTATTTTAGAACACATTGAATTACCTGTCTTGCAAAGAGGATGCTGTGGTATCAGTAAAAGAAAACACATTGTCACTCCTTCTTTCATCTTCTCAAGTCAGTGGCTGCTAGTAGCACCAAAAATCTTGCTTAGGAGGTGGTTCTGTACAAGAGAAATCAGAATCACTTGACTTATTTTGAACTTTAGAAGCTTGAGACGGTTTTGTCCTTGTACTTTATAAGTTTAAGGACGCAAACCTACTTACAATAACAGTGTTTTCTCTTCTGAACAGCCTAATTTTGGTAGGGATGCTGCATTTCCATTTTGAAGTATTTTGTTGCAGCTACCACACATGCTGCAGTGATCATGTGTTATACTACTAGCATGACTGAGAATGTCAGCTTGCCAACTGACAGCAGTTTTAGTATCATCATGTTACATTGCACATAAAATATGATTTCATGCACTGTTTTATAGAGTGATATTTCTTAGCCTTATTAAAGGACCACTTAACTCAGAACTGAAAAAAATTCAAGGCTGTCTGATACAGTTTTGCTACAGTGATTCTGTTTGTTTTCAAGTCAAAATTAGGTTACATTTTGAATTCTTGTTAATAGCTTCTATATTCTGTCGTTGTGTTTTTCTGTTTCCTTGCATAGGGTTGAGAAATACTGTTGATGGGTAGGTTGGGCAAGCAAAGTCTTTTGGTCTTGAAGAAGAGAGCCTGAAGGTTTTAGCCTTCTCTTCTAAGAAATTATGGACATTAAACTGCTGAATTTCTAGCCATTGTGATTACAGCTAGAATTAATTTGACTGCTGGGAGCTCAAAATAAAATAAAAGCAAATTGAAATAATTCTCACAGGTTTTAGATTCCTTATTTTCCCATCAAGGATTGCTGTTGCATCCTCATGGGATGCAACACTCATCCTCGTGAGATCTCCTAGATGTATGGAAACTCTAAGTCCCCACAGGTTTTATGTGCTGAATACACCAATACTAGAGGCTCAGAAATCTGTGTGCTAGGTGAAGCTGACTATCCCTTCCTATTCAGTCTGTTTGGTTTGCTCACGTTAGTGAATCATATTTAGCACATAAAAGATTGTTTCCTTTAAGGTAGATGTTATTGGGAGGAAAGTCAAGGGAGCAGGAAGAACAGCAGGGTTTGATTGTGGTTTGTGTGCACAGTTACACAGCTGCTGCTTAAAATCTTGGAGGTCTTTATGCAAGCAGGAGTCATCAGCTGTTTGGGCCCTTGCTGTCAGCAGAGGTTGAGCAGTTTCTGTGAGGTGACGCCGTTGTCACCCCCGCCGCCCTCTGTTCCCTGCCGCTGCCCTTGCCGCCTGCCGGGCGGGAGTGCGGCTCCTACCGTTCCGCAGGGTTCCCCTGCTCCTTGGGGAGCAACCGCCCTGCTCCAGGCTCTGCCAGCTCCCATGAAGGGCTCCGTTTGCTGTCAGGGCATAGCTGAGGATTTTGGAAAAATTCCTGATTAAATCCTTAAGTTAGGTAGATTTGAGTGTCCTTCTGTAGTGCACTTCTGTTTGCTAAATAGCTTCTTCAATTATCTGAATGATTCATCTCTGCTTATTCATCCTGACTGACTAGAAGACCACTAGTCAGTAACAATTCTGGTCTGCCTTCCTGTTTTACTAGTACTGTCAAAACTGCCATGCTTTGGTGAAGGAAATTGTGTCACGTAATCCAAAAGATTCACAGCCTTCTCTGTTTTGTGTTTACTGCAAATTGCAGTAAGAAAGGTAAAGGTATGTCAGTAGAGAGCCTTCATTGCAACACTCACCTGAGACTAGGACTTGGTGAGACCCATTGGAAGTGCAGCAGACAGAGGCTGGTTTCACAGAGTTTTGTTTGGCTGCTTCCTTCTCAGTGTGAGCTACATTTGTAATTAGTAGGTCAGGATCCAAGTAAGGCAGGAGGCCTTGGCATTACTAGGTCTTAAATGGGGCAGGTTGCACAATGAGGTGATGGATAGATGTCCCTTGACAGGATCAGGGCTAAAGCAGTGGGGTTCTCAAACTGGTTGTAATTTCACACTGGGCCATTGGCAGATGGAGAGGGAATTACTAAAAATTACAAACTCAATTGTGCTTGAAAAGATGCCTCTGTGACTACCCTCCTCCAAAAATTATGGCCTTGTTGAAAGCTTTATCTTCTGTCTCCGAGGCAGAGAAGATGTAGTATCAGTAGGCAGGATGCTTTCAGTTAGAATACTTTTCCTCTACTTAAATCGCTGCTGCTTCCATATTCTCCAGAAATCAATCATAAAATTATCATTGGCTGCTGAAAACAGTTTCAGTAAAAAAAGAAGGGCAAATGAGGCTTGAAAAATACTGGGGGGTTAGTGTGCACATATGATTAATACAGCATAATCTGATTGGAATATAGCTTGTGTCCTGGAAACATTGCTTATTTTTGAAATGTTTTTCTTTACCTGTTGACTGTGGAAAAGAAGGTCGGAAGGTAGGATTGGCTTGTTGCTGCATGTCATCTGGGAGAAAAGGTGGCAGCTGAATTGAGAACTGATTTTCAATTGATGTAGTATTTTTACTGTAGCAGAGTTGTATCAGTGTTCTGTTTCAGTTTCCACAGCTGAGAAATGAGACTAATGGATTTGTACCTTGTATAAAAAATTTCTGGATTGCACAGATGAAAACCAAAGTATAAACGTGGGTGTTTTATACATGAAAGATTGAGCTGAGTACTTCAAAAAGCTTCTGAGCTTGTAATGTAAGCAACTACAAAGAAATATTTATTCTTCTGTTCAGATATTGTTACTGTCTGTTTATTGGTACTGGACTCCAATACAGATGTTCTAATGAGGCTCTCCTGCTTGGGTTAAAGGTTTGTCTTTATTTTCATTGTGATGTAAGGACTGCAGGCTTTCAGGCTCTTTTGGGGAGATACTAAGCAGTTTTGCTTCTTTCCTCATTCTCTGGATAACACAATTCTTTGTGTCATACAGAAATATTATGGTGACTAGAGAAAGGAATGGGTAGATGTGACAACAGTAGCCTTCAAACTGTCCTAGAAAAAAAAGGAGATGCCTCGAGTATGGCACACCTGCAGTCTGCCTTTTCACATTTGCACATCTCCAGTTTAACAGGTGCAGATTTTGCAGATTTCAGAGGCTGGTTTAGCCATTAATGTTTTAAAGCCGAAAGCAGATGGAGCAGCTAAACTGTTCCTAGTATGCTTTGAGCGGGATGTTTTTCTGAACACCAGTGTGGTGCTGGAGTGGCTCTTGCCCCTGCTGTCTTTGTCTTGCTGCTCTTCTGCGTGTGACCATTTAAAGCTGTGTAACGAGCAGAGCAAGGGCTGGAGCTGTGGGACCTCACATGCTGGTGTTGGGAATGAGGAGTGGAGAAAGCATGTGTTGCTTGCTCCGTCCCGTAAATCACCGACTGACAAACTGCTAATCTCCTGTCTGTGGATTCCTGAAGAATCAGAGCGTTAGCCAGAAGCTGCTGAAAGAACGAGGCTTCACAGTGTAAGTTAAGTTTCAAAAGCTGACATATTCTGTTTTCTTGCCCTTAAAACCATGAGACTAACACCAAGCTGGGTCAGCAGGCTGTTAGTGTACCAATGGGCAATTCTTGTCGTTGCCAGACAGTTGGAAATATGGAGGGATTTTTCACTGTAATAGACTCCCTTATCTAGTAATCTTAATACCACAACAGAAGTACTATTAAGTTGCAAATACCATTGTGATGACAAGAACAGCTTACTCTGTAGGAGGAACTAAAGCTGAGAGTACAGAAGGCTTTAACTGAGATCACGTGTGCTAATGCTTTGTGAATGCCATACTTCAGTGCACTACAGAAAAACTTCTGTGTGTGGCTTATTGACAGCAGGGGCACTTGTGCTACATGTAAGCCCAGGTACACTCTGTTAAACAAGTGTGGAGTTTTTGAGGTCCACTGTTTAACAGTGAATATGGAGAGAAATAAGAAGCTCCATCTGTTTGGACACTGATACACACCTGAATAATGTTTTAGATATAGTGTATAAATGGCTACTGTACCTTTAAGTAATTTTCTTATTGGTTTTAGATGCTAGCAAATTATGTTTGAACATGAAGCCCATGCAACTATTTCTTCTCTGTTCAGAAGACTTCATTGAAGAACTAAGCCCCTATTTTGGCACAGTAGTTTGTTTCCATGGAAATGCGGGGATATTTCCAGTGTGGGATTATGATTCCCAATGGGCTCGTATCTGAGAGAGGTAAATTGTGAAGGCCACTTGTTAAGCACAAAATAAGATTCTCATGTGTCAGAGAAACTGTGAAAAAATTGCAGAAAGGAACAGGTGATCATGTAGTCATCTTTAAAATATTATTCCAGTGCAGAGGAATGTTATGCCAACTATTAAAATTGACAAACTGAAGTTTCCTTGAAATGCAGAGTCTGTCTGAATTGTTTCTCTCAACATGCAAAATGTGACCTCAGTGCTGCTGTTGTTACCTCAAGCCATGCATTTTTATTCAGCAGAAGAAATCTTTCCAACACTAAGCTCTGTTTTGCCAGCCTCTGAGGCATATCTAAACAGTCCTAATCTTTGTTACATTGAAGGCAAACAGAGTGTAGCAGCAGAAAGCTAAAAATATCTGGAATTTACCAATGAGAGCACTAATAAGCCTGCTTTGGGAAGAGTTAAAGCTGATGATACTTGACAACACTTTGTTTTTAAAACAAGTAGAAACACCACTAAAACCAACCTGGAGTGTAGAACCAGCAATTCAGAGCCAAGCTGGACGTACAATACTGGGTCAGTCCTTGAAGCAACAACAAATCCTGTCTTTACAGATCCTTTTAGCATGCAGAATGGTAGAGTAGGAGCTGATACGGTTCCAGGTTAGAGGTTTTAGAGCTGAAAGCTGTGCTGTGTGCACTTGGGGATGTTTGCAGGAGCATTAGAGGTAAGGAATTTTCCATTGCTCTTAGACTGCAGAGTGGGTGCGTAGCTGCTTTGTGGGCACTGCTGCAGTGGAGGACTGCAGGGCCTTCATGCTGGTTTCCACCCAGAACCCTGCATTTGGGCATTGTCAGAAAAGGGGTGCTGGGAAGCCACTGAAGCTCATATCCAAAAGATTCAACCCTCTGATGATTAGTGACTCTTACCTTGCTTCCTGTTATCAGATTTACTGTCAAAAACATCTGTGGCAGCAAGAGGCTTAGTGCAAGATCTGGCTAGTCGTGCACGGCAGAGCAGCTTGTGTGTTAAGCATACAAAAGTTAAGGAGGTGTTGTCGAGCTCTTGTTTGCTGATCACTACAAATAGATAATTTCTGGTGAAATAGAAAAGGTACACTAAATCCTGAAGTGTGCTTAAAGCTCAGCTTTGTCTTACTGCACAGAACACTTCTGTGTTTGAAAAGGTTTCTCTGATTAAATGAAAATTATGATCAATATGGCAGCAGTTTCTTCTCATTTCAGATTGAAAAGTTGAGTAAGTTCAAAGAAACAAAACATACTGTTGCTTCCCATTTTGTTTGTTTGCCACTTTGAAATCTCAATTTAAATCTAGGCTGAAATACTGCAGTTCTGCTTTGCATAATACAGTGCATTTTTATTTATGGTCTAGTGATTAAAATCAAAACCCAAGAGGCAAGAGGACTGGGGTCTGTTCCTGGCTGTTTTTCAACTTGTTTTGACCGTAGACAAATCCTTTGTGGTCACAGTTCAGCTGAGTCCATAAACAAATGGCAAGTCAGTGATTCACTAGGTTCCTAATTGAAAACATATGAGTTGTCCCATGGGTTTTGTCTGGGATTTCTTGTGGTTACAATTAGGCACGTTTACCACTTCATCAGTTTGTTTACAGGCGCTGAGCTCCCGGGTCAGCAGAGCACAAACATGCACGGCTCCATGGCCCTGCACGTAGGGAGGCACATACATAGCAGGCACGTGTTTGCGTGGGCAGAGGTGAGCTGAAACCAGGGCTGTAGGCAACCAGGGCTGTAAGCAGGAGCGTCCCTTTCTCCTTTCTTGTCTGGTGAGGGTGCTGTGGAGTGAAATGGCTGCAAAGGCCATGACAGAAGTCAAGGTAACCTTTGATGGGTCTCTGGAAAGAGAAATGCAAGGCAAAGGGAGCTGGAGGTTTGTGCTTACCCCAGCTCCTGGGACTGCTTAGCCAGCTGACCGTGTTTGTGTAGAGGCTCCCCTGCACAGGCACCTCTGCAGGGTTTCCAGTTCTCAAGGAGAAGAAACTCCTCTGCCATGTTTCCAGTGCATGCCAGGCTGTGCAAGCCAAGAGTGAGTCTGGGCTCCCGTTAGAGCTGAGCAGTCTGACTTGCTGTCAAAACTGAAGGGAAGCTAACACCCAGGTGTGAAACTTAAACATGATGTTTCAGATTCCTTCCTGTGTAAGTAATGAAATATTTTAACACAGAGAGCAACATAGCCTGCAATGTTACCATTTCCCTCTTGTTATGTTTCAGTGACATTGCCTGACATGACCTCCCCTGGTTAGAAATGACCCTAAAACACAGAAGCTGAAGTCATTAATATTCTAGAACAGAAATCCTCTTCTTCTCTAATTATATATGAAAAGTGTCATTACTCTGTAATAGGTTATGAAGATAATAGACACCTGGAAAGGGTGTCAGTATATAGAGGTCAGATAGCATTTTTCACTACCTGGTTACTTCTGGGGATCCTCAGACCTCTGGCCCTACAGTTAAGACAAACTTTCCCCAAACTATGGCAGCATAAGAAATGCCTGCCCAACACTTAACTAGTGTGTTTCATTGGAATTGTTGCTTCAGTGGGGTTTGTTTTAATTAAGTCCAGTGTCCCAAACGCCTCCAGGACTGTCACTCACTGTTTCCCTCTGGATTCTCAGCTGGAGTTTCACATCAGCTGATCAGAAGTGACAGGGAGTGAGTATTTGGTTCTTGTGTGACATAGTCAGTGGTCTGGTTGGCTGTGGAGACGTGATGGTCACAGAAATCCTGGCAGTAGCTGGCACTAACTTGGGGGCAGTACGCAAAGGAGATTTTGACAGAACGGAGATCTCTGGGGCTAGATCTACCCTGTTTTGAGGTACTAGTTAGTGTCTCGTTTGATAGACGCTGATCAAGCAGGATGCATAGATACTTGTACTGTTGTGGGGAATGGGGTTGCAAAAGGCGATCTTGGTCCTCAAGGCTTTAACTAAGCACTTTTTGTCAGCACAGCATTGATAGAAATATGTTTCTAAACATACTTGCGTTATTCATTCGTGATGCAATTCAGAATATGGATCAACATTTAAAATGAGCAGCAGTTTGTTCCTGCTCTTGAAGTCAGGTTTGTGTAATTTCAGAAATGTATTTGCACAAGTTTAATTATGCATGTTGTGCCTGAGACATATATAAATCTGGATACTAGCTACCACCTGGCCATGAATGCCCCTAACTGCCTGATTTGCATGCCTTACTCACTGAGGAAATAAGCAGCAACTGAAATAACCTATTTCTACTTACTTTACTTTCATTTCTTCAAGACTTAGCACAAAGTAATTGGGCTGCATTTCCTGTGCTTCAGAGAAAAGGCTAAACCCCTTGCATTATCTGTCTGCCTTTTGGCTTATCTGTCTTTGTGTGACCTCTGGAGAACCCAGAGAAGGCATAAAATTTTTTGAGGATTGAGTGTTTGTTAAAGCTTTTTGCAAGCCTTTGGAGGAGGTCATCACCTCTTGCCTGAGAAATACTGATCTTATCTGAACACCTGGAAGTCAGAAGCCAGTTAGTTTCATCTGCCAACCAAAACCATGCGTGTAGACTAAGGTGTTTCAATTCCCAAGAGACCCTCAGTGCCCAGGGCCAAGGACAGGGGAGCCCACATCATGGACAGTGCTCTCAGCACTTGCGTGGGGAAGGAATTGAGCCAGTATGTGCTCAAAGGGTCAGAGCATACAATGCACCAGCTGCAGAAAGCAGCTGCTCCCATGAAGTCCCCTGCCAGCGCAGGGGCGTTTCTGGGGACACTGCAAGCCCTTTCCCTGGGTGCCCGCTGGGAGGGAAGGCCAGCGAGGAGCTGGCTGATAGAGGTGATGAAACTGCTTCAGGAGGTGCTAGGACATTGTAGGAGAGGACACCTGCAAAACAGAGTGACAGATGGTAAAAATGGGAGGCAGGGACGATGGAGACTTCATGTCATTGTTTAGTAGTCCTCCTTCTGTGTTTCTCCCCAGAGGTGCAGCTCATGCTGCGGGCTTCTGCTGTTACTGCAGCAACCTCCTGAGCCCAGCTTTTCCTTCCTAACCCAGGATGCTGTTGATGAGGAGCTGCTTCTTAAAAGCTGCTTCAGTGGTGTGGGAAATCAGTGTGTGGTCATTGTTTTCAATTAAGGACTTTCACAAGCACCACATCCATCATGGTTGGAAATATATTGGCTAGGCAAGACTGGCTTGCGGGTGTGCAGTTTGAGACAGCAGATACATCTCACAAAATTGATGTGGCTCAAGCAGTGTCAAAAGGGGTGGTCGTTGTAACTTTGTCTCCTGCTTCTCTCCTATGATCCATGACTAGCTTCCAAGAAGCATGAACAAGCCCTGCAAGAAACCATGTTACATTTTAGTGAGAAGCTGCCCTGCCTTAATTTGAAATCTGTGTGTGTGGAGAAGGAAGAAGGAGAGAAATGGGCAGCCCTCGAAGTGCCTTCTCTTCCTCACAGTTTAAACACAGCCATCACATGCACTATAGTTTTCCCCAGTTACTCATTTTGAAACAAAACAGGCTTAAACCATTTATTTTCAGAGAAACCTCCTAGGAGGTCTGCATACTTGTGTGCGTCCTTTTTGGAACATCATTCCAACTCGTTCAGCTTTGTATTTGCTGCAAATTGGATCTCAAAGTTATTCTTGATTACTCTGTGCATACCTGTGAGTTGCAGACTAGGTCTCATCTTCTTACTCTGTGTGCTTGCAAACCAGTGCACTGCAATATGGCACAGCACTATGTGCAAGTCTGGTACCAGTTTATCCTGCAATGCTTTGCACATAAAAGCCCAAGCATAAGCGTGTTAAAGCATACAGTTGAATTTAGACGTGCTATGTCAGACTGACCCAGTGTGCGAGGCTCTCGCTGGTAGCACCATCAGATGTAGGGCAAAATTCTCTTCTCAGATTCCCAGAGTGATTCCTGACTCAGTCTCCTGAGTCTCCTGCACTTACATATGCAGGCATTTTGTGGTGTGAAAGAAAGTGAGTGCCCTGAAAGGAGTAATCTGCCATCAGCTGAGGAACGGACAATGGCAAAGCCCCAAAAAGAACACGAGACCCCTTCTTGAACCAGTTGCTCTGCGACTGAGAGAAACTCAAAGAGTTTGTGTCACGTGGGCAGCGTGCTTGTAGCCTCTTCCTCCTAATGATCACTGATCTGATGATCTAAGACTGCTTTGTGGATATGAGGACAGAATTTTGCCTGCAGGATGCACAATTACCAACTGTGCCTCCTCTATAAATCAGTTTTAAGTGTATTTGGAATAACTGCCAGGCCGGCTTCTGAGCTTACCAGAGGACAGAGCTCCAGCAGATACAGTCCCACGTGGCACAGAGCTGTTGCAGTTTTAAAATCAGTCTGATTTTTTTTTTTAACAGGGGAGTCCAGTGTAACTCCGTCAAGACTGGAGTGACACTCTGAATCTGCATCTGCCTCATGTGAGTTAAAATCCTGGCAGCAGCATTTTGCATAAGCTGGAGCCTCTCTAGAGATTTTTTTTTCTTCATTTTTTTCCTTTTCAGGAAGGCTATACAATTGTTACTGTATGTATCTTGGCAGCAAAGGTAAAAACAGCCACACATGTGCATGAGAATTACATACCTTGTTGCACAACCCCTGCTCGCTCCAGGTCAGCTTCTCCCCTGTCACATACTGTGTCAGGGACACCCGCACTCATCACAGACCTGAAGGCTTGCAATGATCACTCCTAGTGTACTGCTTTTTACCTTTCAGTAGTATAATGTCAAGCCAAGTGATGGTATTAAGGGGAACCTGAAATGCTGTCAGTTGGCTTCTGGTTTATTTTAAACCTTTGGTTGTTTTCTTTCCACCCCAGTTGCATAATCCCCGAGCGCTGGGTGCCGATTGCCCTGCGCCGCTGAAGCATTTGCCTGTGTTGGAACACGGACTGTTAAAAGAATGTGGTCCTCTGGAGCTGGGGACTTGGCATGGTGGCAGAGCCATGGCCATCAAGTAGGAAGAAAAAAGAATCAGAATAAGTTGTAACATGTGCTTTGGTTTTACTGATGTACCACATGCGTTGGGCAAAGATGCTCTGAAAATGGATTTGTGGCTCTGCCTCTTCAGCTGTCACCAGAGCTGGGGATGCTTGAAGACTGGGCCCTTCTCTGGGTGAAAGAGCTAAGCACGGGAACACTGGATGGCAAAGAGCTGAATTCATGGTATTGCCGTGGCACACAAAGTATCTCCAGTTGTGGTATCAGCAACCAGGTCTGATGGAGGGTTATGTTCCAGGAAAGTTTAAAACTGCTTTTTTTAATCATGCAGCTGCAGAAAAAAAAAAAAAAGTTGATCTCTCCTCTCTACTCCTTTTCCCCATGGATGCCTGAAGTAAAGAAGATAAGAGAGAAAGACACCAGTCTCGAGTGAAATATCAAAATGTTTTTTCATTTAGTAATGCATATAACTGGGGCATCTTCCCTAATGGGCTGCTGTAGTTGCAGCAGTGTTAGCCTGTTCATACTTGCTGTGAAGGACGTAGATTCTTTGTTTGCCCAGAAGCTCGTGTTACTGAAACAGGCATTCACACAGCTTATGAGAAATGTCAGTGGGTTGTGGCTCATTCTGGTTGATGCAGCATGTGCTATGGTGTAGGGTGCTGTCAGGTGGGCTCAGTGAGCTCTCAGTTTGTTCCCAACTGTGTGTCTAATTAGAGGAAAGTTTATCTTGAACAGTAAGATGATGGTAACTGGAGAATGTTTGTTGTCCGTTTCCCGTTTCCAGGAGTTCAGTTTCCTGGGTCTCTATTTTAGTGTATCAAGGAGAAGGCTCTCATTTTCTAAATATTGTGGAGTGGTAGACAAATAGGGCAAGAACTAAAGCACGAATGAGCTAGTAGTTTGGTTTTATTCAAAGAAATGTCAAGGAAGCAAAATCTAGGGCTTGAGAAGTAAGGAGAATAACTGCCCCCCAATAAGGAAACACTCAGATTAATCTTGTTCCAATTCTGCCTCAACAAGAGTCTTGGGATGAATGAAGGCTGAGATTGATACCTGTTCTTCAGCCTTTTTTATGCTGGTACTTCAGCTTGTTTCCTTAGACTCAGAAAGTTAAAAGGATTCCTATAGTGAGAAATCTAAGACAGAGAGGCAGATACAGAGAGGAAGAAATTGAGTGAGGGCATTTTGTGAGCAGCTGGCCACATGTTCCACCACAGCTATTCTCTGGTGGAGGCGTTTACAAGATGCACAGGTTGTTTAACAGAAAGCTGTACAGTTTCCCTGAAGATGCTACTGGAGCAGACTGGAGCAGTTGATGAACCACTCCTGCTTGACCAGAATTGATGCTAATGTGTGTCTTGAGATTTGTTGTGTCTGGGCAGCATCACCCTGGTTGGTGAGTTCAGAAAGAGCAGGGTTTCCGTGGAGAAGTGTTCTGTTTGGGAGTGATGCTTCATGGATAAGTTGGTATTAATTCCATGGTCAAATTCCCAGGAAGCTAACGAGGAGGAGTGCAGCAGCTTCATGGGTAGGGCGGGGAACTGGAGGCTGCTTTACATAACAGGGAGCTTTGCAGTGCTTTCACCTTCTGAGAGTATGTACAGGTGTATTTATTACTATTTTCCCTGGGAAGTGCCTTTACTGTTCTGTATCAGGAATTCCTTTTTTCAGATGATGATCCTGTGTCACTCTCACAGTGCTGTTCATCACCTAAGTGCCTTTTGCTCCTCAGAGTTGCCTTGTCAGACACTCCTTTCTTTATTAGCTGTAGTTTTTGCTTGATTCCTATCTATAGCTCAATCAACCCTTCCTTACCTAAAGGACAGAAGAGACTACATGCACGGAATGTCGTATCAAGTTGTTGATGTTTGCCATTGGTATAATAATGCTTGAATATTTTGATAACAGATTTATTGATTTTTCTTATCTGTTTAAGAACATTACAGGTTTAATTTTTAGGTACATTTTTAATGGTGTTAGTTTAATGGGGAAAATTAACTGTTAGGGTTCTGGTGCTTTTTAGATGATTAAGAGATACAGAAGCCCTCTGTCACTGTTACTATGATCTGAGTCTTTTGACAGTCTCCTTCCTTCTATAGTCCTTGCCTTTACAGTGTTCTTGTAGGTTTGAGGGTTTTTTTTTTCTCATCTCAGTCTAAGCAGACAAAGAGTGTGTGTGTGTGTATATATATATACACATATTATATATGTATATACAGTATTCCACAGTATATATATGGTGGTGATAACCTGGCAGTATAGACAATGTATTAATATATATTGTGAGGCCCAAAGATGTGCTAAAACTCTCTCAGGTAAAACAGTCTGTCTTCTAATGAGCTTACTGTGTAACTTGCACATTTTTGTATTTCACTCAGCTAAATTTGAAATATTTGAGTGAGACAGTTGAGCCCCCTGAACACATGTTAACCCTCATTAAGTCAAGGGTTGTATTTGACCTTGTTACATCTTAAGAAAAATTTTAGACAACACCATGCAGCAAATGTAAACACACCATCAGAGAAACACCATGATTTCTGTCATAGAGACACAGAGCTTTTCTTTTAAATGTTAATTTAACAATCTGATTAAGCAGTAACATTTCCAGTATATGGGAAAGTTGTTTGCAGAAAGAAGACAGGCCTGATGGTAGGAATGGCTTAACACCTGCATTTCTTTTGCATTGAGCTAAGGTGCGGGTCACAGATGAGGAGCTCCTCTGAAATATGAGAACAGTAATCTTGCTTAAAAGAGTAGCTTTTTAATGCACAGGGGTAATAGCTAACAGATTTTCGCAGTACCATATGCTATTATTAACAAACAAGTCATATGTTAACAGCTCTACCTTCAAGCTAACTTAGTCTGCAGCAAACATAGATTCCTGTAGATGAAATCTGGATACAATACTACGCATTGGGATTGTATCCAGAGCAGTAACAGTAGCACAGCAGTGATTAATTTCAGGCTTTCTAGTCATGAATACGTGTTGCCAAAATTTATTGGTTTCTTCATCAGCTTTGCGAAAACACAGCAAACCAAAACCTGATCTGAGCAGGTGGAACATGGAGCGTTCATGCATCTGCCTAACGGGACTGCAGGGAGAGGAGGTGCAGTTTGAAATACATTTTTCCTGGTGCAGAGAGCTGTGATGGCCTGATGGATATTTCATCTGGTGCACTCTGCTGCTGAAACCTGAACTGTGGCTCCACTTGGCTGTGGTCCTGGAGCATGAGCTAATTCCACCGTGTCTCCAGGCTGGGGGACCTGAGGCAGTGGAGGGCAGAAGCAAAGAAGGGAACGTGTGATGCGGAGGAGGGAGGAGGGTAAATGGGTACATTACTTTTAACTGCCTTCTTGTTTAACCCCCTAGCTGTTTTCAAAGTTTCTAACTGAAATCTCATCTTGGTACAGTGTATAAATCCCCTGAATACGAATCTCTTGGATTTGACCTGACCGTAGAAAGATTAGTTTCCATTGGATATCCTCATGAGCTGCTCAATTTTGTGTATGATCCTGCATTCCCTACCAGGTAAATGACTAACAGATACCAACCCGGCCTGCTCAAGGCTATGAATATTTGTTCTGCAAAGTTCATAAGCAACACGGGAAGCCAGGTTTTCAGAGTTGTGCCTGTGAAGCCTGTGGCTGACCACAGATCATGGGGAAGGGAGCAGACTGCTCCAGTATGTGGAGGGCCTTTGCACACATGAGTCCGTGCCAGCAAAGAGGGAGTGTGCAAAAAAAGAGGTTTGCTGAAAACATGGTCCCAAAGTAACCTTTCAAAGCAAAGACAGCAGAGACACAATCGGATGGGTGGTAAATCAAGGGGAGAAGGAGCCATTACTGTCCATGAGGCTGCTAGACTATCTGACAGCATTTCTCTTTAATGATTTTAATTAATAGTGTCCTGGTGCATATGACATCCTGAAAATTAAGCTGACAGTAAGCAGCAGTAAAAGTGGGGCCAATCCAGTTCACTTGTCTAGATGAATCAAACACCAAAAGCGAAGTCAATTGTGCAAGTTACTAAATTGGTACATTTTGTCTTTTGGTAGCAGAGGTAAAAAGGACAAGGCTTTTGAGCTAACTCTGTGCCTTTAAGTTGTTTCCACTTGTTCATTTGATGGATTTTGCTTTTTTGACTCCTTTGGAGCTTCTTTACAAAAGACTGGACCAGAGGGTCTGTTGGCTTGTAGTTCCGGTTTTCAGTCTAGCAGCCTCTATCCTTCCCTCCTCTCAGCATATTTTACACCAGGACTGGTCCTGGCTGTGCCTACGCCTGTAACAAGACAGTAGCCATTCACAAACCTGTGATAAAACTCCATTAAGTCCACTGCCTTCCTCCCAAGGAGGGGGCAGAAGGGATGTCTCTGTGGGAAGGCTGTGTTCTCCAGATGCAGGCTACTTAAATAAGTGAGACAGAGTTTTGCTGGAATTTGAACCAGGAATGTCCAAAGCATTTTGTGGAACAGTTACATGCCCCATGTGGCTCTGTCTGTGACAGTGATGCAGAAGAGGGGATAACTCCCTTTATCACACCTCACTCCTCCTTGCAGTCAAGCAGGGCTGTCAGGGAAGCACAAACACAGGCGTCAGGTTCCTGACCCTGTGGCAGCGGCCTTGGTCTGTCCCTGCTACGTGGGTAGCCAAGCCTCTGCTGGGTCAAACGGTGCTGACTGCAAGTTTATGGAGAGCAGATCAGCTGCCCCTTTCCCCTGGCAATGCAGGCCTCATGCTGTTCACCTGCAGCCAGGTAAAAGGGACAGTATACATCTGCATAACAGCAACTCTGTTCTGATGTCCCACTCCAAGTGAGCGAGCTGTTCTAGAGCTAATCTGGGAAGAACTGCTATTAAAATGGTTGCCACTGAATGCGCTGGCTTCATATCTGAAATCGCTTTCTTAACAGAGGCCTGGTGTTTGATACTCACTATGGAAACCTGTTGAAAGTTGATGCCTATGGGAACCTCCTTGTGTGTGCACATGGCTTTAATTTCCTCAGAGGGTGAGTGCTGACTCTTGTCTCTTCTTTCTGACTTAATTTGCTCTTTTGTGTCACTGATCCTCAGGACACCCATTGTATGTGGAGTCATTGTATGGGAACTCCACTGACAGCAGATGCCTTATCGGTGTTCTTACAGCTCTAGGATTGACAGGGTGTGCACTGAGGGTCCCAGACACAGCAACAGCCCAGGGTGTTTGTAGCAGAAGGGTCCACGCTGGCAAGGGCGTATCTGTAGTGTGGGAAGGGGTTGATGGGATAACCCAGAGGCTGTTCACCTGTCCTGGCAGTTTAACATTAGCAGCTTGTCAGTTAAGACAAAGCCATTGTGTGAGGGCTGCTGGGAGCAGAGAGGACCTGTGCCCTGTGAGACTTAACTCCACAGCCAGTGCTAAGAAAGTTTGAGGGCCTGAGTTGGCTTGGGGAAGGAATGAAGGAACAACTTGCTCTACCCCATTGTGTTTCTGACCTTTGAGGGTGTCAGAGCTGAGGCATTGCCTGCCATTTCCTGCAGCCTTCCCTGACTGCTTACACTTCTTTTGCCCCCGAGAAGGTGCTTTAGGAAGCAGACAGGACCACAGTGCTATGTGCCTGGAGTGTCCCAGCCAATCCCCTCGAACCCCTGCTGCCAGGGCAGATGGATGGAAGGCAAGCACAAGCCAGCTCAGGGCCCCCAAGGTGACAAGCCTTGTCATTGCAGACTACTTCCTTGCATCCAGAAGTTAAAATTTAGCAAAAGCCCATATATATGCACTCAAGTCCCTTTTGGAGTCAGAGGTGATCTTCAGAGGCTCCAGAAACAACGGAAACCAGGATAATGAAATAACTTTAGTCACCGCCACCCTGCTGATTAATGGCAGAGGGCCCCAGGCAAGCCTCCTGCAGCACAGCCCCACACCCCCTGCTGAAAGCTGCTGGGGAGTGTAGAGCAACACATGGAAACTGGGGGAAAGTTTAAGATAAGCAAACAAGGAAAGTGCAGATGATTTAAGGCATCCTCATAGCCAGCAGCATGGGGATTAAGGTTGCATTGTGGACTCTCGACCACTCTGTTTCCCTGCTGGCTCTGCTCAGTTTGCTGACTCAGCAGTGAACGCTGGTGGGTACAGTTTTGCTCCTGCACCACTAGTGCATGTGGGAGAGCTGGGTGTTGATTAAAGCACAACAGACCCTAGTTAATGGACCCTGCCATGACTATATTTTGCAGGTCAGCACTTTTTATCCTCATTATTTTCTGTGGTTTCATTCTTCTCCACCTTATCTGTTCTCAGGCCTGAAACACGGGATCAATATCCAAATAAATTTATCCAGAGGGATGACACAGATAGGTTTTACATTCTGAACACATTATTCAATCTACCAGGTGAGTCTATTGTAAGCCAACACTGGCCTGTTTCTGTGCCTTTAACACCAGTAAAGCTTTGCATTTGTTGTACTCTACTTACCTGTTACCTCCTTACATGAATTTTCTTCTTTTGGGCACAGGGCCTAAAGTTGCTGGCCCTATCATGTTATCCTGGTTTTAAAATCTTGCTCTGTTTCTTTGCAGAGACCTACCTATTGGCTTGTCTAGTGGATTTCTTCACTAACTGTGACCGGTACACTAGGTATGTATTCCCTCTGATTCGAGGTGCTGATGGTACAGTATGATTGTTATTCTAAAAAGCAGTGCAGCAAAGATGGAGCTGTTCTTAATATTAGTGGAGGCCCCTCAAGTGGTTTCGGTGGGGAAAAATTCAAGCCTCTTAATCTGTTGACATTAAGAGAATTTAGTGGTGATGAGGTGATCTGTGTGTACAGCAGAGACTGGTTACGAGGGTTTTCTTCATTGGGTGTATCAGTATCACCATACTGACTGACACTGGTATTTGGGCCAGCTTTAAGACCACATACTTATTACAGGGTGATTACAGGCACTAGACAGCTCTTTTTGAACTTGTGTCTGTTGGAGCTGTGTTTGAACTGTAACTGAAAGGCTAAATTTCCACATCCAGTTACCACAAGTCCCTTGGGTCATAATTCAGGACTTTGTTCACTTAAGGGTGAAATGCTGAGGCACAGCGTGGCTGTTTGTGCAGCACGAGTATTTACCTTGCTTTCAAAGGGGTATAAGCACAAAAACAAGCTGCGGTTTGAACTGGCAAATGTGGATGCTGCTGTGCTGCTGACTCATGTGATGGGTCATCTTTGCATATTATGTGAGTGGAAGGCAAGTGTTTAATGGGATTTTACCGGGGAGCAGAGGAGCTGTTTGTGCCGACAATCCGTCTGCTGTTAGAATAAATACAGCTCTGTTTAACCCTCCTTGATTTCTTATGATGCAAACTCTCATGGCTGTCTCAAAGATACCTCCACAGTATCTTGCAGAGGAAATTTCTCATGTTCAACATAGAAGTAGTTCCCATCAGCAGCAAGTATTACACTGAGTAGATTTCCACTGCATCCCCCTCTTTAGTGTTGAAAGAGGGAGAAAGAGCAGCACTCCACTTAGTTTCTCAGTACCAGTCATCTTTTGTAAAATGCTGCAAACTGCACAGTCCCAGTCTTCTTTCCTTCTTGTAATACTGTGGGTGAGAAATAAGAGATGCAGTCACAAAAAGCTGTAATACTGCTGTGAAGGCACAGACCTGTAGTAAGGAACATGCATCCCAAAATCTTAAATGTTCTTGGGTAACACACAGATCCTGTTAAACTCTGGTTGTAGCCTTCTTTCAAGTCTGAGCTGCGGTGAAGTAATAAATAAGAAACAGTTATCGTAAGATGAAAACACAAGCTCCAAACAATATTTTGAACTGTCTCTCTCCTTGATATGTTTCTTACCTGATGCAACTGATCACTGCAATCTCTCTTCTTTCTCCTCACAGCTGTGAAACAGGTTTTAAAGATGGAGACCTCTTCATGTCCTTCAGGAGTATGTTCCAGGATGTCAGAGATGCTGTTGATTGGGTTCATTACAAGGTGATTGCAAGCGTCCCAGGGAGTCTGTATTTATCATTGAGTTAGAGGGACTAGTTTATAACTCATGAGTTAAGATGTTATTCTACTTTTGCACAAGGGCTCTGCTTTGCCGCCTAGTGAGCAAATAATAAATTGCAGTTGTATACGAGTAAGTCAAGATCTTGA
Source organism: Merops nubicus (assembly GCF_000691845.1). Lineage (NCBI taxonomy): Eukaryota > Metazoa > Chordata > Aves > Coraciiformes > Meropidae > Merops > Merops nubicus. The sequence continues at coordinate 52,511 of NW_008599837.1, forward strand.
CTGTCCTAGTACTGGAACAGAAGTGTCTTAGCTTCCTATTCCTTTCTGCTGTGCCCAGATTCCATTTCTGTGCTGTAATTCACAGGTTTTAGAATGTGATGTCATGAGAGCGGTTGCCTTTAGAGCCCACAACTTGTACATTGACCTAATTATTAAAACAGCATTTTACTGTAAATGGTTTACATTGGTACTATCTTATGTTGTCAGAAAAATACCTGCATTAAACATAGAAATACATCAACTCTTCTTTATTTAGAGAGGAGAGACAGTTCATCTTTTTCACGTGCTTTTGCACAAATTTAGAATAATATTTTGTGAGCATTAATATCTGGTTAAAGATCTGATTTTCTTGTTCTTCCTTATTCAAGAAGTCTGTTGGGGTGGGTTGGAGAAAAGTCACAGGAGAATTCTGCTCACAGGTGTACTTGTGGTTGTCCTTTTAGCCATGCAGAAGTCAGGAATCTATTTTTGTTTCCTTATGCAGTGTTGTGTGATACATGTTGGAGTTGGCCTATGAGTAAAGCATTATGGTCAATGTTGGAGACAGGTCGTTGACTGTCTTGTTTGGTATGGCAAATCTTTTTTTTGTTTGTTTCTATTATATTCCCTTCTGAAAGGGTTAAAATGCTGTTGAAGTGGATTATTTACCATGGTGAGGGAATCGATGGATCACAGAGTTTGTGATGGTCCCTGCTACTCAAAGCCTCTCATCTCTAGAGTCACTGGTTCAGATTCGCCCTGGTTTGTACTTTCACAGCATTTTAAAGTGTGAAAGTTGGCATTACTTTGATGTCTCTTGCATCATAAGTTTCCATTACCTCACTGGGTTCTGTTGTTTCTATTTCAGGGATCGCTCAAGGAAAAGACGCTTGAGAATCTGGAAAAGTATGTGGTTAAAGATGTAAGTGTGAAGTTACTTCACTTGTGCTACGTGACATTCTGTACTGAGTAAGCAGGCAAGAAATAAACATGCTGATTTGCTTTACTACATCACAAAATAGATAACGCTGTGATTTCTATTGTAATAACCGAAGACAAAGTGGAAAGTTCGGGCGCAGCCTTTATTCTGAGCCAGTGATCCACGTGATTTCGTATTCACATGCACCTTTTTTACGTAAAATGTAAAAGCCAGAGGAAATGTTACCACAGGACACAGGTGAATGTGCTGGCAAGGCTCACATTGTTTCTTTTGGTGTTGAAAGAAGCTGTGTTCCCTGACGACGTTTTCTCTGACCAAGCAGATCTCTTTTTAAAAAGCAACAGATGAGCATGTTTTCAGACAGAAGCATCCCTTAGCCATCCAGCAAAAATGTTACACACATTTAACTGTGAAGGGACTGAGGGGAGGATCCTGAAGGACTCACTGACGTGCAATCTCTTGATAGCCCCAAAATGTGTGTGCAGCATGTCTTAACTGAGCAAGCTCCAGTGATTCTCTTACTTTTGCCCTCCGCAGTGTGCAGGGCCCCTCTGGACCACTTACAGTATAATTATTCTTTAGTTTAGATGAGCTCTGTGGTAGCGTATCACTTTAAAGCTGTTACATGTCTGCAAAATTCTTAGGAAACCATTCTGTGAGGTAATAAGCTACTCTGGCGATGGACTGAGATTTATGATTCAATAAAAATAGCCCCAGGAATAAATTCTCCCTAATTTGAGGTTGGAATTATAATGCGCTCCAACTTGCAGCTCATGTGAGCTCAGATTTCACCTGCCTCTGGGCCCATTTTGGGAACGGTCTTGGAGCTGGAGGAGCTGCTCCAGAGTGCCTGTCATGGAGCAGCAGAGGGTGCCTGGCACTGTGGTTGGCAGAGGCACCACAGCCCTGCTGAGCCCTTCCCCCTCGCCGTCCTCCCCTGGGCTGTGCTCTGGAAGGGTGTTACCTGGACGGACCAGCAGCATTCCTGGCTCTGGCCAGTGCAAAACACAAGTTTGCTTGCTTGATGGTTTGATTTGCTTTGTTTCGTCTGGTGGGATCATAGCTGAGAGTGTTTTGTCCATGATGAATCTCTATACTTTGTATGTCCCTTGGTTTTCAGGGGAAGCTGCCACTGCTGCTTAGCCGCATGAATGAAGTTGGGAAGGTGTTTCTTGTCACAAACAGCGACTACAAATACACAGATGTAAGTGCTGCTTGAATTGTTCTGATAGTGCATAATGGCATAAGCAACAGCCAGCCATTCATTTGTATGGGACATCTGTTGGTGAATGGGGTGTTTTCTAAACTAGGTTTATTTAGTGATGAATGCAGATTAGGTCTTGAGTCATTTTTTGTAGTCCTGGTTCTGCTACTGACCTGGTATGGGCCTGACTTAAGTCGCTCTGTGCCTCACAGTTCCTCAGCAATTGAAAAGCTGAAAGAGAGCAACAATCATTTTAGATTTCAGCATCCTCTAAAATGCAGAACTTCCCTTTCAAGTGAGATAGTCTGAGTACAGGCAGATCACCAAAGTCATGGTCCTGGAGCAGTCAAAGAGCCAGAAAGGGCTGTCTGCTGTGCTGTAGGAATAAATGCAGTTACTTCAACTCCAGGTAAATATCAGGATGCTGCAACACTGCTAATCCAAAGATTTATGTGCCATTTTAAAGCTCTGTAAGATATACATGTAGCAGTGTGCAGATTTCTGAAGGCAAATGTGTTCTTTGATTACAAATATTCCTGGTTTAGCTCCTGTTCACTTTAAAGTCCATCCATTCATTGTCTCCAAATCTTATGCTAACTTTTGTGTAAATCCTGAAAATAAAGTTCTGTAATCTGAAAAGAGAAAAGTAGAGAAGTATGTTTTTATAAAGTACACAAATGTATGTTTAAAACCAGATCTTTGAATGCTTTATTTCTGTCTTTCAGAAAATTATGACTTACTTGTTTGACTTTCCACATGGACCAAAGGTATGTGGTTTCTAGACTGCAGTTCCAATAGAAACTGATGTGCCTAATTATCTGTGTAGCTGGAAAGCATTTTAATCCTGCCTCATCGGCTGGGATTAGTTGCTTTAATCTAGTTAAAATACACTTGCTGTTTCGTGTCCTATTTGAATAGGATCAAAGCAAATACAATATAACGAAGAGAAAAGAGGCATCATCTGGTCTCAAACAATAATCTGTGTTAATGATAACATTATTTTAGTGATAACAGATTTTAGCTGTGGCATTTTGCAGCCAGGTTTCGCAGAAGTTTTGCATAATGTTTTGGATGTTGTTAAAATGATGGAAAGGAGAGAGTTTTATAAAACAGCAGAAACATTTATGGCTGATTGTGTCTTGACTGTGGTAACTCTGAAAGTTTTACACATGCTTTTTCTGGTTTTTTGAGGTCAAAACTCAGCCCTGCAAACTTTGGAGAGAAGCTCATGAGCTGAGTTGCTACTGCTTTCTCAGTCTCCCAGTGGGAGACGCTCAAAAGATGTGTTTTCACACTGTGCTCTAAAGGTAGACAAGGGAGAAATTTTCAGAATATGGAAAATCATCACAACTGATAGCTCAACAAACTCCTTGCTGTGGTCTTGATCTCAGACAGAGCAGAAAGGGCTCGTGGATGCCCAGTGTCCTTTGGGCAGGGCTGTGATTCAAAGCTGTGCTCTGTGGAATAGAGCCCAGGCACTTTCCCGCTCTTGGCAGATGTACCAGTGTGGCCTTGTAGGGCTGAAGCTGCGAAGTCACATGTGTCTGGATCAACACTGGATGTCACCTTCTGCAACAGGAGCAGTGGTGTCATTTACAGCATCTCTTTACGTGACGGCTGTGCTGTGATGTGGAAGTTCAGGGCAGTTCTCCTGTCTCATACCACGTCCCCAGTCCTCACTGCTAGGCTGGGTTGGGATGGCTTGCTGCAGAAGGGCAGTGCTTTAGGGGATGGTGCTGGCAGCCCAGCATCATGCCATAAGAGGCATGAGATAGAGCATTTTTATGGGCCAGCCATGTCACAAAGTTATGGCTGTGGACAACGGCGCTCTGGTTAAACTCCCTGTGGTTGTGTTGTGCCTGATTCTGGGGTTTGATTTTGCCCTTACAGCCTGGGAGCGCCCATCGGCCATGGCAGTCCTACTTTGACCTGATCCTGGTGGATGCACGGAAACCCCTCTTCTTTGGGGAAGGCACCGTGTTGCGGCAGGTGGACACGGTGAGTGGCATATGGAGGGCACCTGTAGGGCTGGAAGGGCTTGTGCACCTCCACGGTGATATCTTTTAGTGGCAATGGGCAACACAAGTGTTTAGACAGGACCTGCCCTAGAAATGGTCGGCTGGCTTCTCCTCTTAGTGAGCAACCCCTGAGCAGCCCCATCACCTGGGGCACAGCAGAGCTTGAGGCTTTGCTGGCTGCCCTAATGTACCACAGATGGCAATAGGAAAAGAATGTGGAAGGCCACCTCTAGGAGTGAGAGGGGGGCAAAGAGTAAAGTACCAATAGCCCAGAAAAAAACATCCAGACCATTAACTGTTCTGTGCTAACGCAATGTCTTCTTCCTCAGGTGACAGGGAAGCTGAAGATCGGCACCTACACTGGCCCACTGCAGCATGGTATCGTGTACTCAGGAGGTGAGGCAAGAATCCTCCTTGTGCTGTGCAGTGGCTCTGATGTGCCCTCATGGCCTTCAGCCACTCTGGCACTCTGGACTTGTGCCAGGCGCTAGGCAGGGCTGTGTTTCCCAAAGCCCATTGTACCATGCCCTCTGCACACTGCACCAGCAGCTCTCCATCATCACTGCTGCCCAAAGGCAGGGAAGAAATGGACCTGTTCCTCCTCAGATGCCCTTATCTTCCCTGCTAGAGAGGATCTGGGAAGTGCTACTGCAGGGCTTGTGGTGTTCAGGGAGATGCAGCTGGCCCAGTGCAACATTCCCAGCTGTACTTATGGTGCTGCTCCCAGTACCAGCGTGACCACACTTGAAGGGTCCCCTGAGCCAGGGAAGGGCAGCAGGTGGATATGCAGGCTGGTCTGTGATGCTCAGGGCTCCATTACTCTCACATGTGGGGGTGTGCATGGGCAAAGCTGCTCCTGGGTGAACTCCAGGTGGGTGGGCGGTGCCCTGTGCTGCCATGGCCAAGCAGTGGGGCTATGTTTAGCAGTGGAGATTTCTGGGAGGAAAGTGCACCTGTGCCATCTCTAACCCTGGCCCTCTGAAATGAGCCATGTTTCCTTTTGGCTCCCCATTCTGAGCCATGCCATTCTTCTCTCAGGCTCTTCGGACACAGTCTGTGACCTGCTGGGGGCCAAAGGGAAGGATATCTTGTACATTGGAGACCATATCTTTGGAGACATCCTCAAATCCAAGAAGCGCCAAGGCTGGAGGACCTTCCTGGTGATCCCCGAGCTGGCGCAGGAGCTGCACGTCTGGACAGACAAAAGCGGTCAGCAGCCCGGAAAACCCCAGGCCAGGGTGGCAGGAGCTGGGGCTGTTCTCCGAGGGCTGCCCTCAGGGTCCCAGGCCTTTTCTCTGCTCTTTCCCAGGCTGCTTGTGTGCTGACTTGGCCAGGGGAGAAGCTGCAGCTGGGTGGGGTTGAGTTGTTCCTCATCTGTAACCCTACCCCAAAAACTCTTCTGTCCGTATGGAGCCGTGGCTTCTCTGGTAAAAAGTATCTGATAAGACACCTGGGTTCTTCTCCCTGTAATGCCTGAGCCATGACTGCTCTCCCATCTGCAGGTAGTCCCTGCTCACCAGCTGCTTCTTCCTCCTTCCTTCTGCTCCCTCTGCTGCTCTACTGACAAAGTGCTGTGTGTTTCCCATCATCCAGCGCTACTGCTTTTCTCCCAGGTTTGCCCTTTGGTGTGTAAATAGGTCTGGGGGTTATGCAAGTTACCCCATGGCTGGTTGGAAGATTTTGGTGAGGGCTGCAAAGGTTCAGCCTCAAAAACAAAAGGGGCATCCAGAAACCAAGCCTGAAGCTTTGCCAGTGGCACAGAGTGCTGTTGGACCCTCTCCCTGCACAGTGGCTGTGAGAGGCCATGCTCCTTGGTGCAGGGCCCCTCCACCACCATGGAGGGGGAGCAGGCAGGATGGTGGGTTTGCTTTCAGCCCTTTTCATTTCAACAGTTTAAACTTACCTTTTCCCCCCTTTCTTTTCTGGATTTTCCAGCCCTTTTTGAAGAGCTGCAGAGTCTGGACATTTTCTTGGCCGAGCTATACAAGTGAGTGTTCAAACAGCGACAACTTTCCTGCTGCCTCTCCCAGCCTAGCAACAGCTCACAAGCGGCTCTGGCGAAACCTTGGGGTTGGGTTAATGGCACTGCTGCCAGAGCTTTGACTCAGGTCCGGGCTCTGCCATGAGACCGACCTTCCCCTCCAGACCAGCCTCCTTCCCCCGAGCCCCCATCCCACAGCATCTGGTTCTGAAAAGCTTTTCACACCATGTATTTACCTTCTCGCCTGTAACTAGGCATCTGGACAGTAGCAGCAATGAACGCCCTGACATCAGCTCCATCCAGAGACGCATTAAGGTACCAATCATAAAAATCCCTTTTCATCCTTTTGGATCCCAAAGGCCTTGACAGCCCAAGCACACTGCTCAGCCCTGAACTGCTTTGCTCTGCCTTTGGGTGGGCAGGGCAGGCTTGGCAAAGCACTTCTGTCTTTGTGGATGCAAACGGAGGAGCTTCGTAGCTCACTGGTGTCACTGGCACTCCTGAAAGGCAGCCTGGTCTGGAACAGGGTCTCCTTCCTCACGCACGCAGCAGCACTGACCGACAGCGCTCGCTGCTGCGGGACGGGGCACGGGCACACAAGCTTGGAGGGACTATAGCTTCTAGTTCAGCCAGCCCTGGGGGGGCTGGCCTGTGGCAAGTGCTGGCCTTGACCCCGCTGCTGCCTTCCCCTCTGTTATCTGGGACTCGGCCCTGCTCTGATGCCACGGGATACGAGCACATAAAGCCTTGCTGGAGATCCTTGCAGATCTCATGGAGCCCCCAGCCCTCAGTGTGCTCTGCTTCAGCGTTGTGGTGGCTCCACGCTGCTGCCTGCCCGGCCCTGGATCTAACGTGCCCTTTGCTTGCAGAAAGTGACCCATGACATGGACATGTGCTATGGGATGATGGGGAGCCTCTTCCGCAGCGGCTCTCGACAGACCCTGTTTGCCAGCCAGGTGATGCGCTACGCTGATCTCTATGCAGCCTCCTTCATCAACCTCCTCTACTACCCCTTCAGCTACCTCTTCAGAGCCGCCCACGTCCTGGTGAGTTGCAGAGCCCAGGGAGGTGGACAGGGGTCCCAAAGGTGTCTGCACTTGTGCTCATTGACACTTCCACAAGTCACAGGTGCCAGGAACGGCACCTCGGAAGGTTGGGTGGCATCTGATGCACCGTGGGCCGAAGGGTCATATTCTGGGGTTTACTTTCCACCTGTCTTGGGGAGATACCCGGGGACTGGAAGGCCCCTTGCGATCTCCCCTCTCTCTTACATGTGCAGATGCCACACGAGTCCACCGTAGAGCACACACACGTCGACATCAATGAGAAGGAGTCGCCGATGGCCACGCGCAATCGCACCTCGGTGGATTTTAAAGATTCTGACTACAAGCGGCATCAGCTGACCCGCTCCATCAGCGAGATCAAACCGCCCAACCTCTTCCCTCAGGCACCTCAGGAAATCACACATTGCCACGATGAAGATGACGATGAGGAAGAGGAAGAGGAGGAAGAAGAGGAGGAAGAGGAAGAGGAATAAGAATAAAAAAGCGAAGCGTCTTTGAAGACAAACCGTGACTCTGGCAGTGATCAGGAGCGGATTCCTTTGTTGGGGCCCTTGGGGTGATGGGTTGGGGGGTGTGATTCTTGCAAAGGCACATTTTGAAAGTGTCTGGAAAGTTCTAACAAATTAACACTAATTAGGAGGAGACCCTTGTTTTCAGTTTTGCAGACGGTTCAAAAAGTTGATGGATTCTGCCTGAGTGGTGCGTTCAGATTGGCCTGCCCGCTTGTGCTGTCATGCTGCTCCCGTTACCTCTCGGGATGCTGCATGTTTCTCTCTTTCCCATGATGTGTTTTGTTTGATTTTCATTTGTATGATATCCTGTGAACGGTTTTTGCCGTTTGTAATGTTCGCTATGGAGAAGGAAGGGACGTGTTGGGCCTTGCAGGAGACAGAATTACCAAATCCTCCTGCCTGTTGGGTTGCTGTCCTTAAGCCTCTGCCTCTCAGTTACAAACCGCCCCCTCCCTGTGTTAGCCAGGGTGTTGCTGTGGCTTCCAGCACTCGCTTTACCCTCTGCTTGGCGTGAGTTTCTCTGTGTATGTGGTTCGGTTCCTTCAGCTGTCAGGGATGGTGGTGGGATTCCAGCTCTTGCGTATCTGCAGCTGTACACGTTTCGCTTGTAGACGCTCGTTATCCTCTCCCAGTGTTTCAAAGCTCTTTCATCAGCAGCATGTGACGCATGATTTCCAGTGCATTTCTCAAACAGCTGAGCCGCACACTGTGTTCTCAACTCCTGTAGTTTCAGCAGTAAATATTAACCCAGGAGCTTGAAGCTACCGCTTTAGCATTACATTAGTCGATTTGTTTTCCTACTGCCTGTTACTCACCTTTCTGCCCGCTCAGCTTTAAGAAAGTGAAGCATCCCAAAGACAAACCCAGCCACGATCTGGAGTGAAAGGGCCTGTTATTCCAGGGTGCTGCCACGGAGCCTGCCCTGAGCTGGGAGCTGGCAGATTCCAGCCCGGCCAGCAGCAGCCCTTCTCCTCAGCCTGGCGCAGAGCAAGCAGAGCCTCCAGACGAGGGTGATGGCTACAGGCTGCCATGCAGGGACCGAGGGTGCCCCGTGGGGATGGGCAGTCAGTCCTTGTGCCTGAAAGCCGGCCCCGGGGAAGGCGTGGGGCCAGCACACAGCTGGGCAGCAGTGCCCTGCGGTTTCCCTCCATGTCACGGGTGCAGCCTCCCTTACTCCAGTCCGTGCCGTTCGCTGTGAAGGGATTACAACAAGGGCCCTCTTATAACGAATTCAACTGTTTTTTCAGTACCATAAACTCATTTAATCTTTTTTCTTTCCATTTTAAAATACCTTAGAAGAAAATTTAAAAAAAAGAAAAAAAGCCACACCACCAACATCTGAGCAGAAGACGCTGCTGCTGCAGTGGCAGTTGTTCAAGTCAATAAATGACGATGTTTCTAAGAAGTGCCTGGTGCTTTGTGGCGCGTCGCTGAGATGATGAAGGCTCTGCTGGATGTGGCAGAGACACAGGGCTGTCTCTGGGAGTCCCAGCAGGACGAGTGCCTGAGGAAGGGGGAAGGCACCTCCAGGAATTGGTTGTGTGAAGCATTGCCCAGCAGTGGCTGTGGAGCTGGCTTTAAGGGCCTGTCTGGGCCCCAGGGAGCAGATGGGCAGGAAGCAGTGGGGTGGGGGTAGGGGCACGAGGCTTTTGTTGGAAGACAGAGAAACATTGTGGCCTGGATTCAGAGAGTGAGTAGGGAGTTTTTCCATAGTAGGAAGGGCAATACCCCTACCTCACAACTACCTCCAATGGTGGGTTTTTGCAGAGCTGTTTCCCACAGGAATTTTGAAGGGCAGCTCTCCACCCCAACCTATGCCCAGCGTGGTGCTGGCAGCACAGCATGGCACACGCTCACCAGGCACTGCAAACCTGGTTAAACGGAGGAAAGCACCTGGGGAAGGCCACAGCAAAGGCACCGGCTGGCCCAGGCAAAAGCAGCATCTACCCTGCACCCAGCTGAGATGGGAACAGCCCTGGGGACAGGACATGGCTGTGCTTGGCCTTTGCCTATAACCAAACTGGCCCCGATGAGGCCCTACCATCTATGCCCATCACTACCCAGGGCCCAAAGTGCCAAACAGAAACACAACGCTACTGACTGATCAACAGCCAGCGCTTCAGGGATTGTTAAAAGCCCCAAACCAAGCACTGGATCCCTGACCCCTCGATTTCGGGGTCTGGAGAGCAGCTAACACATACCCACAGAGGGGCTGGCTGTAGGGAGGGTTTGAGGGGCACTTTCACTAAAGGCCATGCTGGGCTTTGCTATGTTTAAACCACATTTCTCCAAGTATAGCCACTTGAATTTTTTAAGCTTTAGCTCAGCAGCTGGTGAGGGCATGCAGCTGCGGGAAAGGAGGGCTGGGGAGCTCCGTGCATTCCTCCTTCCTAACCGGTCGCCACAAATAGCTCACTCCCAGCCCAGGGCTATTTCTGACTGCAATGGGGAGAAGACTCTTCAAGGCTGGAGCAGTGGAAAGTATTTGACCCTCACTTGATGGTGGGAAAGTGGCGGGCAGAGCCTGATAGACACGTGGGCACCTTTCCCTGCCCGGCCTTGTGCCGCCCTGCCCATTCTGTGCTGGCACTGTAGTAAGACACCACCCAGCAAGAGCCAAGGTGAAGTCTCTTGCCCCAGCTGGCACAAGGGACATGGCCACAGCCACTTGCTAGCCACACCTTGGGCAGGCAGCTGCCTGCACCAGCTGCCTCTCCTCCCAAGAATCTGGTGGCCTGGCGGGACCTGTGGCACCAACTGCTTCTGCACAGCCCACAGGAAAAAGCCGTCGTGAGGTGCGGCTGCTGTGGGGCTGCTGCTGCTTTCCCCGCAGCCTGCTCCCCTGCCCCAAGGCACAGGCACACTTGCCCACAGCAGTGGCCTCTCCTGCAACAAAACCTGGTGGGAGCAAGACGCACTGGAGACAGGCCTCACCCCATCCTGCCCTGAGCTCTTGCTGGGCTGATTTCTGATTTCCCCCACACCACACACCCAAGCTCCCTGCTCTGCAGAGGTGGAGCGGGCTCACAGAGCCTGCACTACCAGGGACAGGAGCCCCCAGCAGTCTCTGCCCTTAGCAGGCAAATGCCTTGCAGACATTTTATGTTAGCCATTACCAGCAAGTGCTTCTAAATAGGTCAGAGGAACCAGAGATGCTCCCAGCACCTCTTTCTTTATGCCACCTCCTCTCTCAGTGGCGAGAGTGCCCACTGCAGCTGAAGCACAACCCTGGTATCAGGGTAAGCCTGCCCACGGTGGAGGTTGCAAACCCTGTGCCAGGCCCTGAGCAGCAGCTCTTGCAGCCTTGGCACCTGAAGCCCCGGCCACCTGCAGTGCACACTGACAAGGTGATGCTGAAGGTGCAGAGCCCCCAGCCCAGCCAGGCCCTGCAGAAGGGGGCTCCCCCCCAGCAGAACGGCCCTGGGGCCCGCTGGGCTGTGGAGCTTGACGAGGGCTGTCCAGGCACTCAGACACAGCGACACAGCAGTAGCAGCAAGGGGGCAAATGCGTCAATAACAACCTGTAGGTACAAAAGGTGACCTTGAGCGTGACTCCCGTGGTCTGTGAGAACTGGCCTTTGGTGCCGAGGGTCCCATCCCTGCTGCTGCAGCGGCTCAGGGCCCAGCCAGGTGGGGAGGGTGAAGGGTAGCCCAGGTGCTGCTGGAGAGCCTTGGGTGCAGCTGCCCCCACTGTGGGCACCACTCCCGCCCCATGTCACAGTGTGAGCTGGACCCAGGCAATCAACACCCATCCCACCACCCTGCAGGGACCCAGCCTCTCATCTGCACCCATCCAGGAGCTCGGTCTTGCCTGCCCTGTTCCTCCCTCCCGTTGCTCTTCACCATCAGAGCCCTGAAGACTGCTGTCACATTAATTCGACTCCTATCCTGCTCGCGGCAAAACCCCCCACAAGGCTCGAGCAGATGCTGCCCAACTCACTACCCAGGGTTTAGCAGCTTAAGAGCTGAGCAAGGAAGAAAACCCAGTGCAGGGAGAGCAGCTGGGTGAAATGGCTGTGAGGAGGACGGGGGCTGAGGGCTGGCAGAAGCACAAAATGGCTGCACAGGAGGGCTGTACATAGCACATGGGCAAGGGCTGGCCTTGGAAGCGTGGAGCTGGAAGCAGTGCTGGGCAGGGGACTATGAACAGGCTCACTCGCCCGCTCAGAAATACATCTCCATCCCTGCAGGCTCTGCACAACTCTGCTGCCAAAGCCCTGCTACCAGCAGCGCAGGCAGTGGCACCTAACACAGGGGACAGACAGACTTGCTCCACCAGTGACTCCTGCCCAACGGAGATGCCATCACCACCAGCCATGTCCCTCACTGGCAACCCTCCAGTCAGGCACCACCTGCCAGAAACATGCACTATGGACAGACAGACAGACAGCATCTAACGCTTCTGGACAAACAAACTTTGATATATGGAGAGCAGGTTGTAAATAAGGGTTTTTTTATTAATGGAAGAAAAAGGTCCTCACCCTTGACGAAACTTCAGAAAGAGAAAGTCTGTTGCTTGCTGTTACCACTAGCTTCCCAGCTCCTGGTCAGCAAAACAACTGGCACAGCCTGCCCAAGCTCAAGGACTTACAGGCCCAGCCCCACCAAAGTGAAGAGCAAGACCTGGCTCTAAGTGAAACAGGATTTGGCCTCTCTGTGGCTCTTGACAGCTGAAGCGGTGATTAGAGATCACTGATGTACCAATAGCAGAGATCTGGGTCCAGGATCACTGAACTTCAGCCCCACCACCCACATGCCAAAATCCATCCCTTGGAAATGGAGGGGAGAGCATTGAGGAGGGAAAAATGCATAAACTGGAATGTTCAACAGAAAAAAAAATCATCATTTATCTAAAAAGAATAGAAATAAACAAAATGCTTTTAAACAAAATCACAAAATATACAAATAAATCTGGTACAAAATAAATAGGAAAGATTGGAAATCTACAACAAAATTGGAATAATTATAAAATTCATTCGTATGACAATCAGTATATGAAATGTATACACTTCATTCAGGATCTCATTTGTGCTTATTCAGGTTTATGTACACACATGGAAATACTGTAGTCAGAATACTACAACTCTGGAAACCCGAAGTCATGTACAATATGATACAATCCGCAAAGACCACGTACGATGGCAAATAAGACAGAGGGAAGAGGCGGCTGGAGTGGCTGGCTGGGTTCGGAGAGCCCCGAAAACGCACTGTGGAGGGAGAGCCACCACGCTTCAAGCAGGGGGCCGAGGCCCAGCCAGCAGCAGCGGGTGCAGGGGGCCCGAGGCCCAGCCAGCAGCAGCTGGTGCAGAGGAGGTGCAGGGCAGCCAGGAAGGACCCAGCTGCAGGAGAAAGGTTTGGTGTGAGCCCTCTGGCTGCCGAGCACCAGGCGCTTGCGGCTTCCAGGAACGCTTCTCAAGTATCTGGGTTTTCAGGTTCAGTGTGTTGGGCATCTGGGCGCCTGCCCTGTGATTCAGGTGGTGAGGCTGGCTCTGCAGCTGTGCGTGTTGGAGAAAGCACACGCCAAGAGCTCTGAGGCCCCTCAGCAGGGCCCAGCCCTGAACCACCTTTGTGCTGGGGAGAACATGGATCAAATGGGACCAGAGCGCCGGTGGGTTTCTGCTCTCCAAATTCCACACGGTCTGTGGGGAAGGCAGAGTCCCTCAAGCAGCATGTGCCACCTTTAGTGTGAGGAATGAAGATGGGACAGCCGCAGCATTGCCTGTTACCAGCTTCTGCACCTCCTTCTCTCACCTTCCTGAGCACTCAACCAAACCACAGCGAGAAAAGCAGATTCTCCACTGGCCATGGCTGATGCAAGAGCAGCAGCCGCAGAAAACCACAGTGCTGAATCCAAGCCAGCACGATGCAGAAGGACAGAGCACGTACCCCAGGTAAAAACCCACTGGTCAAACCAGCCCTGCCCCCCTGCTGGGACCTGAGACTTTAAAGCAGGGACAACACTGGAGCTGATCTAGGCCCAGCCAGTCTGTCACTTCTGTGAACAGAGAAGCTCACTGGGAGTCCACCCCACCCTCCCACATTGATCTTTGGGCAAATCCAGAAGGCATGCATTCAATGTTGGCACTTCCAGCTAAAGGCCTATGACCCAGGCTACTCATCAGACATCTACAAGTTTCTCACCTGATTTTGGAAGGATTTGGTACAACAGTGATTCCCGAAGGATAAAAAATCACCTCTTTTTATAAAGCTCTGCAGCCTCCCAACAGCTGAAATGGGACGCTAGACTGCTCTGCCAGCCACCAAATGCTGAGATAAGCCTTCCTCCCCAACAAACCCTGCTATGGACCAACTGCCACACTGCTTATGGGAGGAGAAGACAGCAGAGACATCAAAGCCACTTCTGAAGCATCAGAGCTGCCTGTAGCCCTTGCATGTTTCAGGTGCTTGTTTGGCTCACAACAGCTGACAGAAGTCAAGCCTAGCTCTATGACAGGCAGCTTCTGTCAAGAACAGCCAAACCTCTCCTGTTGTGGGGAGGACTAAGCATCAAGCACTCAGCCAGAAATCCATACTGGAGGTGAGAGCAGCCAGGGCACCGTCCTCTGTAGGATCCCTGCTCAGAGGAAAACAGGACCCGAAGGAGAAACCTCAGGATAGAGCAGAAAGATGTTTTTTTCAGTTGGAGACAGAAGACCAGCAGCTTTGAGTACCGTATTTCCAAGATGCAGAACCACTACAGAGCCTGACCTCAGGATAACAAGAACAGCAAGAAGTCACTTTCAGTTCAGAGCTATCAGTCTGTGAAACACCTTCCTCCCTGTACCATGCCACAGGCTGGAGGCACTTGCCAGCACACCCTTTCCATCCCTGCACTCAGGGAAGGGCACTGGGATAACGTGTCATCACAGGCTGTCTCCTAGGGAATGCTCTGGCCTCCCCAGGTTCAGTGTCCAGCTTCTAATGTAAGAGCAAATACTCACAACCAGTACACAAACACGCTCAACCGTACTGCCTTGGGCCCCCAGCAACTGTGTTGGGGCAACTCTTGCCTGGACATGGCCTCAAGGGCATGACCATGATACTAACCACAGAGGAACACAATACAGCATGAAGCCAGGCTCCAGGAGAAGAGCAAGACACCAAACACGACCTGTCCAGGGGGTTCTGCAGGAAGCTGTGGATGTCTCCAAGTCCCTTGCGCTGCTGACACATGAGGGCAAGGCCAGTATCACCACAGAGGTAGCACTGACAACTGACCTGCAAGTGATGGACCACGTACAATGACAGAGCAGGGACAAGGGCAGCTTCCCAGTCCAGCTTGTAGTGTAGAGCTTGTCCCCTCTGCTAGTCAAGCCAGGATGAAGGCTGCTCTCTCCCCTGTGCCATAAAAAGATGCCTGGCTTTTGATCATGTTAGTTAAGCTCATAATCTCACTGCTGGGCCAAATCAACCCTTGGTATCCAAGGCCCAGGTACTTCTTTGGGTCTATTTAGAGCTCAGTGTGGAGCCAGGCAGCAGGGTGGGCAGCAGGCCCCGGTCTGCACATCACACCGAGCCTCTCAGCACGTGCCCGTTTTCTGCTTCGTGCCAGCTCCGCACAGTACGAACGCTGGCCGGGCACCTCTGGGATGAAGCCTCAAGTTAGCGATCACAACAAGAGGTACTCTCTACAGCATCCTTGCCCACCCCCCGGCCCCAGTTTTCTACTGGTAATCCAGACATTGGATAACTTGACAACTGGTACACAGGTACTAGTTTTAAAACCACAGATGTGTGTATTAGTTATCATATAAAATATCGTACATCTTTCGTGTGGGAATGATTTCTATAGATAGCGTATTTCAGCACAAGGAAGATGCATGTTCCAAGGGTTGCTGGAGAACACATCTGTGTTCTCCACCACATAGGATACTTACACAGGATGCTCGTGAGGAGACTGCGCTGCTCTTTGCCATCCACTCCCCCATGCCCCTCAGCTGAGCTCTGCAGAGATCACAGGAAGCACCACCGCTGCTCAAGCAGCCCCTCACACAAAGCTACCTCTTTGGTTTTCTTTGAGCTGATTTGAGCCAGAGTCTGACACCACCAGTGCAAAAGTCTCATCCTCATCTGAGCTGTGCCCCAAGGGCTGAGAAACAGCAACACGTGATGTCCGTGGGCCATCATGGGCAACTCCCCCTGCTCCCCCTGAGCTTTCTCCAGGTCTGAGGTGAGTGCAAAGGGCCATAACCTGAGACTCCTACTCTTGCCAGCTCCACCTGCACAAAAAGGCACTTAAAGAAAAACAAACAAATAAAACAAAAACCTGTGGTGAGGAAAAGGGGAGTAAGTCCAGGAGAAGAGAGGAGGAACAGAACAGTGAGCAAAATGTGAATGAGTGGCTAACACCTTTCTTCCAGTGGGGCCCAAGAACTGCAAGCCTCAAGCAGCTAGTTCCAGCTCCAGCTGCCCCGCACAAGGCTCAGCATCAATCCCATCCCTGCTCAGGCTGGAGCAGCAGCATGTATGGGGGCAAAAATGAGTGTGAGAAGGAGCTACACATGACTACAAGTCTGGAGCAGAAGTGGAGAGTGGTGGAAGGACCTGCCCTGTGGAGCTCAGTTTGCTGGTGCAACCGGATGGTGGAAGCACCTTGTCCTGCCACGCCAGCCTTGGGGCCCCCGCTCCCTGGCCAGCCTGGACACGCTGCCAGCATCCTTCACGCCTCTGTGGAATACCTCGTCCTGAGCTGCGCTGGGGCAGTGGCCTTCAGCTGCACAGGGATCAGGGAGTGGACAAGCTGGGAATGAAATAACAAGCGCTTTGTAAACTCTGGAAGGTCTGAGCCTGAGTTCTACAGAGAGGCCGTGGTTGGTTTGCTAAGCCCACCCTGAGGCCCTCTCCACTCGTAACTAGCGTGCTTCGTATGATCTCCACGTCACCAGAGTCAGACTTATTTGGAGAAAGATTCTCATTGGAAAGCAAGAACATTCCTTCACTCTTTACAAAGATTTGGCAATACACAGAATTAAAAAAAAAATAAAATCATAGTTACAACAGATTTAGGTTCATTTCATTTAAAGGAAATTCAACCAACAGGAGTGTAAAAGTTATAATTCACAGTTGTGCATTTAAGATATTAGTGTTGAAAACCTCATTTCAAAGAACTCTTGTGCAAAATTGTATTGACAGTAGAAACCATGGCTAGATGTGCTCCCAGCCTCCCCTGGCCAGCAGGCCATCGTCCCCCCCTCTGCCTGCACCCAGGGGCAGACAGATGACGGGAACAAAGGCGGCAGTAGGAGCTGACATAGGAAGATGCAGTATCCTTTCTACGAGTCAAAGCCTTGCCGAGGTCTGAGGTCAAGTCCAACGATTCCCAAAGCCACCAACCGGTGCCCTGCACCGCAGCAACGACCGGCAGCCCTGCCACGTGTCCTCCTGGCACTGCCGCATGGCATCTGAGCCCATCTGAGTGCAGGCGGGCAGCCAGCGAGGCAGGGAAGGCAGACCCACGTTGGCAGGACAGCCCCTGCAAGGCCACAGACTCAGATGCCACGGCATCTGCTTTGTGGTTGGGGCACACGCCCCAGCGCCAGCACACGGTGTCCAGAGGCTCAGAAACGATCCTGAGCCGGGCGCTGGGCTCCTCTGCTTGTGACAGTTCCCACCACGAGGGCTGGGAACCCCTTGCATTTGTTAAACAGTAAAAACTGTAAAAACCCTGAGAACAGGGAGACTGGATTTTTTCCCCTCCACGGAGAGGATCATGCTTTGTTCTTCAAGCTAATTAGTAGTAGCAGCTCCTAACCCCTCTGGGTCAGGTACATATTTTCCATATGAAACACATCTATAATCAACTATTTTTATGGAAATTATTTCACTTTCCATTATTGGATCTGTACAAATGATGAAAAACAGTCATGCAAAAAATCGCCTGCAAATTGTGGAGCAGTGCAGCATGGGTGGAAGCAGGAGGTATTTGCTTTAGGATCACATGGCTTTGGTTGGAGAAATTGGCGCCTTTTTTTTTTTTCCCCCAAAAAGGGAAACAGACACTGAAACAAATTCATAACCTGCCATAAGAAGCAGAAGTCAGATTCAGCGAGCAACCTTGTCCCAGAGAGAGAGAGCTGCCTTGACTTGAGCCTTCCCTCCTTCGGCAGGCTTGACAAAACGGATACTGCATCTCAAGTTCACCACCGTGTCAAACACTTCTGACAAACTTTTACATTCAGCAACGCTAGATAAAAACTGGCGAGGCGAGTGCCCCGCCGAGGACAAACGCTGTAACGTCTCGACATTTTGCTCTGCAAGAAAGGTGCAATACTGGCAGCTCTCCGGGAAGGAGCAGGGCTTGGGCCAGCCAGTGCCAACGCTGGGTCACATGCTGTCAGCAGTGGCAGGCCGCTGGGCATCAGAGCGAGGATGGAGACTAAGGAAACGCTTTTAGGTGGGACTCAGAGTTACTAAAATGCTTAATGTGAGAGTAAGGTTTTGGGGGCTCCCGTTTCCTCCTCACTGGGTGCACAAGCTAGACACTGTGCAATGTCTATGCCCCCTTGTGGGGAATTCATCCTCCCAGGTGGGTCCACAGAAGAAGTGCACCTTTCCCATCATGGAGGACAGCAAGAATTGGGGCTGCTTTCTGAAGCCAGAAGAGAGAGGAGGAGACATACACGCAGACCAAATTGGCTCTGACACCATGTACCCCAGTTTCCTGCAGGGAGATCCTGCAGCAAAATATTGCACCTTTCCAGCTACCATTGGCAAAGACGGATCACGGGAACTTGCGGCAAGCGCCTTCTCCAGCTCGCGAGCAGGAGATACGGGGCAGGTGGGCAGGCACAGGCAGCTCCGGCAGCTGCGTCTGGAGCTGGGGGCTTCTCTGAGGGTCAGATGAGATTATACGAGTGTAAAGAAAGAAAGGGAAATGCTACATAGCCAGGGGCCATGGAAGGGTCTCAAAACAGAGAAACTGCAGTGTCTTATTTATTAATCACTCCAGGTATCAAGGGCAATGTTCACATCTCATTGGAGACGGCACTGAAAGGGGGAGGATCAGAGGGGATGACTTTTTTTCATTTGAGGACATAGACTCCACCTGTGGGAGTGGGGAATGTGTGATGCACAAATGCCATCAGGTGCCTTTTCCTTGCACCCAGTCTACAATCAAGTTTTTGGAATGGATGAATTGGTTTCTGCTGCCCGATGCAGGGTGCCTTGCACTAGTGGCAGCTGGGTGGGAGGCCCTCTGCCCTGCTACCATGGCAGTCCCTAAAAAGGCTGTTAAAAGGGGAAAGAGAAAAGGAAATGTGCTAAATCCACTTAAAGGAAGGAATGTGGCTGGGAACAGCCTGGAAATGAAGCTCTCCGAATCACTGAAGTGCAATACACTCGCGTCTGGAAGGTTTTCTCAGTTCCTGGAGAGGACAGGATGGTCCCAACTCCTCAGCAGAGACCATCCTTGCACTGGCAGAGGTTTACTGTCACCTGGAGGATGTACATGGGGCATAACTGTAGCAGCAGTTTTTGTGTTAATACTAGAGGTTGATGGGGGGGCAAGGACTCATGTTCTCTGTTATTTAGCAAAGACTGCACATCTGCTCTGGCCAAGGTAATGGCACACAGGCTGCTACAGCACGCAAGTGCTTAACAGCTTGTCATTTTGGGGTGCACACATTACTTCACCATTCATTTGTCAGGGACATGGATGAAATAATCACCCAGTTACTTGAATACAGAAAAGTACACCCAGCTTTCACTTCACAAGACTGCAGGTTTGCTAATTAACTCCTTCCCCCTAGTATAATTTTCAACATATGCAAAGTTTTTGGAGGTTTCAAAATGGTAAGTGTAACAACGCCTTTGCCTGCTTTACAGAGAAACCTTCTGAAATTTGAGAGATCATTAAATACCAACGTAATCACCCCTTCCCTGAAACTTAACTGGAAGCATGTAGTAATACTCATCCCTTGGCCCTCCAGATGGCTGAAACCAGAGGTTCCTTGATGCTTGCTCACTCTTAGGACACAAATAACATACAAGTACCAGTTACTAACTTCTTCAACAGGGCAACAAAAAGGACCAGAGATGAGCGAAAAGAGGCCTATGGACACTGGAGCCAATTCACAAAACCACAACAGAGCCCACTTGAAGTTCAGGAGGGACAGAAACAATTAAAACTCTGCAAAACATTTTTTAAAAAACATGATCTCTCTTGAAAAAATAACAGGAGGAGCTTTTAAACTCCTCCAAATGTGTTTGAGGAGGAAAAACTCAACAAGGATCAAAAATACAGATAAAAAATAAACATGATTCTACTTTGCAAGAATTATTTTCATTGTTCTCAAGGGTGGCTCACCATTCCCAGAGTATGCTTGGGGCTTTAGTCTCTCTTGCTCTTTGCTCCTTTCTTCCTGTTTCTTCCTCTTCTGCTCCCATAATGGACGCAAAAGTCTTTGGTCTCAGAACACTGGATGCAGCACAGTGTTGCAAGCACATACGGACAGTGTTCACACTTGGGGAGGAGGCAGGAAGGAGCGAGGGCTGGTCCTGCTGAGGAGATGGGATGGTTGGGTTGTGGGCAGTCAGCTCCTAGATGGCTCCTTCACTGTGCATACTGTGGTTGGGCTTGCTGTGAGTCACACAGTTCTGTTCGTTCAGAAGGGTTGCTGTCGCATCCGGCAAACCGTCATGCAGCTCCGTAAGAGTCAGTTCGATTTTAGTGTTTTCACTGTCCGAGGACTGAGGTGTTTTGTCCATCCGGGATGCCATCAGGGCATTTTGGTACTGCTGTCTTGAGATCTGCTCCAAGGACAGAAGGAAGGAACAAAAACAGCCAGTCACTCTTTGTGTCTCACATGGGATGCACTGAGAAAATGAAGTGACCTCCCTTTCCAGATGATCAGACTTCAACCACTGTTTACCTGTATCCTATAAAACATCCCTGCACTTTGCAAGCCTAGAGCATCCCAATTCAACACCACAGCATGGTGACTTTTCCAGAGAGGGTGGAAGCACAGAGTTTGTGCAATCACCATGGTGTTCAAAGGCAGGGATTTAGTCCTATGCAGAGATTTTAAAATCAGATCTCCATTTCCTTCTAATCATGCATATTAGGGCCAGAACCAGAGTTCAGTGAAGTCTTTCTCCCAGCTTCAGTGAGCTCCTGGTGAGGCTCTAAGAGGTCCTACAGATCCAGAGGGGACAAGCATTACTGCTCTTGCCTAAGCCAGCAAACGCAGCAGGAGATACAGCCTTATTCGATACATAAGGACACTCGATTCTAGAAGCGACTGGGGTCTCCATAGAGATGAGTCCAAATTAGCAACCCATGAAGTCTTCCACTGGTGTCTGCAAGAACTGGCTGCACCCAGCAAAACAGTCACGCCAGAAGCTGGCCTAGGGCACAGTGTTACTGCCCATGATGCCCCAGAGGCAAGAAAGCCCCATGTATCTGCATATGGTGGTAGAGGGGAGAGTTCCTCTTGGAGCCACAAGCAACCAGCCCCATAAACTCCTCCACGTCAGCCTTCTCAGCCAGGACAGGCAGCAGGATGCACGTGCACTGGTAGCCCCGTGTGTTACAACAGCAGTGGGTTATCTCAGCAGGCAGGAAGGTGGAAGGGGCGAAATAAGAATTACAGAAAACTAAGTTTCAGTAGCAACTCAAGAGAGGGACTGGAAATGGAGAGAGTCAGGTGGACCAGGTCACAACTCCAAAAGCAAAATCCAAACATGCATGAGCAGGTCACCACCCTGGTTTACAAGGCATTATTTGAATAAATGCCCACATGGCACAGTGAAAATGTCAACGTTGAGTACTCCGTCCTATGTGTAAAGCAGAGTGATGCAAACAGAGGGGGTGTGCAAGTCTGACTGCAGAGACACCAGACAATTTAGCGTTCGTTAGCCTCAGTATGAACGCAGTGAGCATTGGAAGGACTCCATAGAAACCAGCCTAACATCAGCAGCTGCTGTGTACAGCAGATCAGCCATTGAAATCTGTACTGAGAATCATCTGCCCAGTCATAAACATTTACTGATCTAAACTTTGAAGGCTTGAACCACTGACCAGTCCACTTGCATCTGTCAAGTTCTGAATGCACGACTGTACTCTCCTGTTAAAATTTGGCTGTGGAAGAGTCAATTTAGCATTCTGGTATTCTACTGTATTCCACATTCTTAATGTTGAATTAACTTTGACAGAAGTTGAGTTCACAAATCATTTGAGCTGCATACAAAGAAACTGTGAACGTGCATTTAATTTAAGAAAAGCATCAGGGTCAACTTCTGGCCATGGGACATCAGCTTCCCTGGACTTCCAGCTGGGCTGGAACTGCTGCCAGCATTAGCTGCTCCTCAGCTCAGCTAGATTTCTTATCCCACAGGACTCACACACATTTCAGCGTGGGATGCACCATGCTGGGGGACAAAGCTGTATTCATGCAGCAACTCACTGGTAGTATGACACATGAGCCTAACGTGAGGTTAAGATACAGAGAAATGTCCAAGGCTTCTCCAAGCAGAACAAGGATGACAAGTCAGAAAGTAAGATCAAGAACCCCAAACTGAAACCAAAATCGGAAGTAAATAAAACCTGCAACCAACAGAAAATATCTTATCCTTTAGAAAAGGACACTGTCTGATACTGGTGGGTCTCCATTTTGGATGGTTCCAAAGGCTTCACAAGGATACACCCTTCATGGCTAAAAGCAGAGAGAGATTATTTTCTAACATCTTTCCTTGAGGGACCTGAAATCCAGGAACTTACGTGATCAATCTACTTAAAAACCTAAATGAGAGGAACAGTGAAGACAAATCAGTGGGCTGTAGATAATGGGGAAAAAATAATTTAAAGTGATTTTTAAAGGTCTGCTTTCATAATCCTACTTACTCAGAGATCAATCTAGAGGGACCTCCCTTCCCCAGGCTCTCCATCTTACCAGCCAAGCCCCAGTTTCCAGCAGGGCCTTTCCAGCTTTTTTCCTACCTTGACAAACTGAATGTCTGTGAGTGCTTTCACTGAGTAGTCCGGAACATACACTTGGAGAAAAGATGCATTCAGCTGGTTGTTGCTGCTCCCTAACGTTGGTGTCACTGCATCGATGCGATCGCTGCGGTTCAAGGAGTCCGAGTGATTCAAGCCGCAGGGCCGAGGGGGAGACTTGCTTTCCGCTGGGAAATGGGCGAGAGCGAGAGACTTCTTAAATCAAGTAGAAAGCACCTGAAGTCACCAGTTTCAAGGGGACATAATAAATTGCGATGTACCACAAAAAAGCTGGAAAAATTTAATCCACTCACAACTATAGACTTGCAGCTAAACAACAAAGCTGCCCTGAACAAGAGTACTTTTTGGGTCCAGAGCTGGCAGCCAACGTTCCTGAGTATGCCTTAAACAAACCTGGTTTTGCTTATGCTGCAATGGACATGCCCTGTGAAGCTGTCACAGTGCTTCAGCTGTTGAGTGGTAACCACCAGAGAAAGGTAACTTCTCAAGGCTCCCTTACAGGAGCTCTTGACAGTCAGTACCATGCTTAATAGATCTATTTTTTCCTTAATGATTTATAATCATAACTCCATACCAGACCTTTCATCTAGGGTCAGTGTCAGCTAACCCTTACCACTTTTTATTCCACCTGATACCTACATATCCCTTGTTCCCTGAGTTAAAGCAGATATTTTCAAAATCATAAAGAGTGATAGAGTCCTCAGTGGACCAGAGTCCAGTCCATGTGATGATTGCTTCAACATTTCCTCTAGTACCTCCTAGTGCTTGAAGGGGCAATTAACTCACTGAAGGAGAGCAAGCTCCATGTGGTACATGCCAGCCAGCAAAACAGGGAAAACAGTTGATGCCAGAGAAAAAATAATTTTACATCACTAGCCTTTAAGCACTGCACGGTGTCACCTGAAAATCTCACAGCTGTACCCTGTAAGTATGTTTTGCTGCAGTTTATCTCCAGTAAATGTGCTTTCAGGAAGCCACAGACATTTTGCTTCCCTAGCTTCCACCCACACAGTGATCCAGGAAGGCCAAAATGCATGCTAAGATAGATCCCAAGCCCTCCTGCAGATGGGCTTCTCCCCGGGTGCACGCAGAGTGCATGCTGATCAAAGAAACATCTTTGGGATTGGTGAATTTTTGGCTCATAGTGCAGTCAAATTTCACTCAGCCAGCCCAAAGTGAAACTTGATGTAAACTATGCTACTCACCATGTGAGCCCCATTCTGAGCTGAAAGATCATTTTCATATAATCTTAAGATACAAAGCCTCTTTGAGCAAATCAGCGTTGGTATCCTTGCAAGCTTCTCAAATTCTTTTTTTGAAAACTTTTCTATATATAAACTTATTTATAAAAAAGAAAAAGACCAAGCCTCCCTGAAATTCAGCCCTAACTCTGCCACTTAATCACTATAAATATAATCTCTCCTTGTTACCCAAATGACACAGCCTGCTCTACATCTCTGCATCCAGCCTTTCCTAACACTTTAAATGCTTCTAGATGCATGGCAGAATTGCCTTGTTTTTTTTTAGTTCCCACTTAAAATCCCTCTGATGTTGTCTTTCTTTCAGTTTTATAAAAGGGAATAGAAAAATACAGGTTCTGACAACTTAGCAATTTTTCTGCCACTTCTGCACTATGTGCAGGTCCCTATGGCAACATCAAGTACAGGCTTAGGGAGAAGCACTCAGAGCCCTGAGTGGTTTTCCTCCACATCAACTTGCCGTCTTGAAAGCCACAGCAGGCTGCAGTAGCTGCTGCCAGGAGCACAACCTCTATCTGCACACAGGGCTTGCTGCTGTAATTCCCATTGGAGAACTGTGAAGGCTGAGTGAAATTGTTCTCTCTTTCCCACCTGCATACACACAAAACATAGCTGAGTGTGACAAGAAGAGCATTGCTGCTGCTTGGCATAAAGGTTTCCACCTGGAACAGCTTTACACTAGTGTGACTTGTTTCTGCCCTTTCTTTTCACCAGGGTATTTACAGAAGTACATTACGAATACAAGACGAACAGAGCGCAACGTGACTAAGCATGTATTACAAACAAACAAACAAACAAACAAAAAGGGACAGGAGAAACAAAAGGACAGAACAAAAAAGTATGTTTACTAAAAACCTGAGGAAAAGGGCATTGCTTCTGGACCATGTGTAAGTCAAGGAGGGAGAAGGGAAGTTACTGAAGAAGGAAGGGCACAGAAAGGGCATATGGCAGAAGAATACCAGGCAGGTCTGTGTGCAGGACAGTACCCTGCCAGATGCCTATAGCAGGCCAGTCCAGGTCTGGACAGATCTTTTTAACCAAAATTTTCCCCTACTCCTCACCTTCTGACATAGTAGATAAAGAGTACAAACCACAACACAAACATCAGCCCAACTGTATTATGAATTTGGGATTAAACAACCGAAGTCTTTCCAGAAGGACCCAGGAGAAGGTCTGGGTTTCATCAAAATTAGTATCACATTGTCATTGGTACCATGCTGACCACATCAGTTCCTTTCAAAGGAGATTCTTGCCATTATTGCTTTCCACTACTAATATTTTAAATTTTTTTTTTTTTTTAATTTTTTTTTTTTTAGTTGGAGAAAAAGCTATGAAAATATGCTTGGCATTTATGCTGGAAACAACTTGCATGTCCAAAGTGTACATTTATTTGTAGCAAGGAAAAGGAGGGGAAAAAAAAAAGAAGAGCTGGCATAACAAAAGAACCAAACTAAAAAAGATAATCAAAGCTGACGAGCTTAAAAGAAAGCTATCAGGTAGTTTAATTAAAGAAAGATTAAATTTCTCCCTCTCCTTTGAAGTTTAGCAGCAGGAAACAAACAGGGAAAGAAAAAAATCCCCTGCAGGGCAACAACCTGTAGTTTGTTTGGAATGTGCATGAGACTAATTTAAGGACTGATGGTGAAATACACTTTTAAAAGTGAAAAAGAAGAGGAGGAAAATAGAGAAAGCATATGGTGAAAGTTTATGAAATGCATGATATATATTAATGTTAGAAGATGTTTCACTTAAATATGGATATAATTATCTTGCTTGCTTTTAAGCCTAGGGAAAG
>NW_008599837.1:78245-89532 GCF_000691845.1 Merops nubicus
GAAAAAGAAAAACTTCAAATGGAAGAAATTTATTCACTGTGGCTCAAACCATTTCAGGATTCTGCTCTTCCTACAGACTTTCTTGATAGGTTTCCATTTTTTCTCAGCTACTCTGTGCACGCACTGTCCACAAAGCTCAGTTCTTAACACTTCCCAATTTCCAACTGCTCAACCACATCTCAGAGCTCTTTTTGGTGAAGTTTGTTCCTTCCTTGGTCTCTGCTCTCCAAAGGGATTTCAGTTTCAGTCGACTTGGTTATTGAGCAAGGAAAGGTCTTAAGCAAAATAGGAACCAGAAAACCCCACAGGAGGTCCCACAACCTTTTTGTACATTCCATTGCAAATCCGTCCACTCAGTAAATCACTGTGCCAGTCCATGGCATTAACCTCACTGAGAGAAAGCTCAAAGCTTTTGAGGAATTGAAATGGCCAGACTGTATATAAACCATAGAATTTACCCATATGAGAATGTAAGAATTCTCTCATTAAGGAAGCTTTCCTTTTATGGCGGTTTAGCAGCAGACATTCTCCTCTGCCAAATGCATTTTCTTCAGAAATTTTTGAGCCTCATCTTTGGGGAGAATACCTTCTTTTAAAAAATCCCCCCTTTCTAATTTTCCACCAGTGTACGTATGAGAAAAAAGAAAAGCACACATTACCAAATACATTTTCTTCAATGTGTTTTTATTTCTTCCCATTTTGATGATTCTGTCATATTGTTACCAGTTAACATAAACAAATGTTCAGGATACCTACCTGCAAGGCATAACTCTGTGCTGGCCATCTCCCTAACGAGCAAAGGGGTCAGATAAATACAGACTACAGCTGACCTGTTATGGCATCAGGGCAGTGACAAGAACAGTGAAAATAGAAGCATGCGGATTTACCTGGAGAACCTGCTGCTAACAACTCTGTTCTGCTGACAACAAAGGTACGAGACAGGGACAAGGGAACTAGAAGAGGGAGAGAAAAAGGATAAGATCATGACCAGAAAGGCAGCGGCTACCCACACTCAACAGGGGAAGGAGCCAATTCACATACCGAAGAACTGAAACCGAAAGTGCAAATCAACTGTGCAAAAATAAGGGGTTAAAACAAAAGCAAAACAACAAAAAAGACAAATAATTTCAGGAATAAATGAAAAAATAAACCCAAGAAATTACAGTAAAATGACATGAACAATTTTCACTTGCTAATTTGAATGGTTATCCATCACAGAATAGACCATTGAGGTACACTCAGTTTTAAAATAGTTCAAAAGGAGCACTGGAGCTCACTCCAGCCTGCAAGGCAAAAAGCTAAAACAAGCCCAAAAGGTGTCACAGGTGCTGTTCCTCATGAGAGACAGACAAAAATATAAATAAAAGCAAAAGACATTCCATAATTCTTCAAGTTTTCATCAAAATGCCAAGTGAGGTGGTGATTCTCTGAGCTCATACCTGTCAGGATGGGTATTGGACTCATTGTTACTGTAAATCCCTCCTCAGCTGTGGTTAAAGTAAAAAGCTCCACTCTTTTGTTGCGATTGTTTAGGTTTGGGGTTTTGGGGGGGGGTGTATAGGGGGGTGTTTGGTTGGGGTTTTTTAACGCTTTTCTCTTTTGTTACTGACTTCACATTCCAGGTGGGGAGAGAAGGCACATGAAGTCTCATTAGAACACAGAAGAGCGGGAGTTTTCTCTTGTTCCACAGTAACCTATACTTTCACTGAGCTTTCCTGTCTACACAGGGCAACAGGAATTTATCTTTATGAGCTGACCTTAACAGAAATACCAGGATGCTGCAAGACATCATGCAACAAATTCTCGAAAAGGTGGAAAGCAAGCCAGCAAAATGAGATGTTTGCACTGGTACTACTACCAGTTGAAAGTAAAAAAAAAAATCTAAGGTTGGCCAACATTAGTTTATAATAGTTTGACATGACAAAATCCAAGACAGATTTCAGGGCATGCAAAGAAGGGATCATTTGACCTCATGGCCCTTGGGGCAACTGGCGCAGCTGTGGGGAGGGTCAGCAACACAGTAAAACCCAACCCATGAAAACATTCCACCTGAACAACGCTGGCAAAACAGAGATGCCACAAGAGATTTCCAAGTACAGGTCTAGTAAGAGAAGCGACCATGCCTAACCCAGCTCTGTGCTGGGTCCATACTGCAAGAGCTGAGCTGCAGAGCTCAGGGTGTGATGCAGTCATACACATGTCACAGTTGCCCATGAACATTGCTGCTATCAATCAGATAAAACACACCCAGGGCTCTGCACACTTTCAAATCTATCAAGCTTCAAAAGGTATAAGCTAGACTGATCAAATTAAAGTGCACATAATTAAGGAAGAATTAGTCCTGCATGTAGAATCGAGCTCACATGTCCAAGAGAACTGCTGTTGTCTGTAGAGTTTACTAAGGCTATACTCATAACTTACAAAATCATCTTCACTCCAACGCAGTTTGCTAACATACATACAGATAGGTACACATAAGGTAAAGGGAGTGCTCATGAGCATACAACTAAAACAAGCTGCTTCTCGTGTGGACCGTAAGCCCTGCTGCGACAGGAGGACCCACCTTCAGCAGCAGAAATGTCTCTCCCTGAAGCTGACCAAGCAGCTTTGGGTCAGCAGATGGCCAATAGCCCATCTCCCCAGTGGGGCTATGGATTCCCAGTTAAGATTAAGATCTTAGTGGTGACACTGCTGGCACCAAAATACATCACCAAATACTGAAATACAGCACTGGAGCCTACTCTTGGTGGATTACAAGACAATGCCCAACATGTGCCTGTGAGGTGGTGGCGTGTGTGGTTACCGCTTGTGTGCCAGAAACTGGCTCCCACCTCGCCCTCAGACAGCAGCTCTCCCACCTTGACAATTTCTTGGCTATATTTCCACACCAGCTGACAGGAGCAATTGCTTTTCTTGCACTGCTGCCTTCCTTTTCCTCAAAAAGGCATTGGAGACAAGACTGGTGAAGTGACCCATTCCCCAGCTAACCGGGTGTTTGTACTTCGCACCACTAGATGTCTCTCTGCCACTAACTCTGTGCTCCCACTAATGCCATCCCTGCCACCCTACACCCTGAGCAAAGCTACAAAGCTGTCCTCCAGTACCAAAGGCACCACTCGCTAAAGGCAAACGACTGCATCCTCCAGGAGCTGGCAAACTGCGGAGCCAGGGCCAGCAGCAGACCATGCCCCTGCCAGGGACGCTGCGCCAGGCAGGCTGTTTCACTGGCTGGCAAGGAGGTAGCATTTACACCAGCCCCACAGACATGATGTGGGGATCCCCTGCCCAGCCTCCTCCAGCCCCACTCACAGGATGGGACAGGCAGGCTTGTGTAAGAGTGCATTCCAGAAGCAGAAGGTAAGAAGACATACCTGGCGATGCTGTGAGGGCCATCACCCCATAGTAGGAAAAAGCACCAGCTTCAAACTTCATCCCCTCTTTCCCAGCCTCCACTTCCACCTTCCCCTGTTAAGGAAAAGGAGAGAGCTGCAATTAAAAGGGACCGTAGGCACAAGACCAGACTTGAGCCTTGAAAGCTAGTTTTGCCTGACATTCCTAAGCAGTGTCATGGTCCCTGCAGTTTGTAATGGTGCCTGAACAGGGACAGACCCTGGAGAACAACATGCACTTGTGCCCTGAGCTATCCTGGTCTTTGGTGCCCTGTGGCCAAAGTAAGTCCCTGCAGAAGGGTGGGATCACCACAGTGCTTTGGGGTGCTATTGCCTTGCTCCAAGTGCTGCCAGGTTGCTTTCCCTCAAAGCAGAGTGAAAAAATACTCCCTTCATATCGCAAGAAGTGTGCACGTAGCACAGTCATCGTGAGGCTTGAGACAGCCAGACATTCTGGGCCACAGCTCATACTCACATGAAGAGTCCCCTCTAACACGAACACAGGAAAGAGATGGGAGGCAACATGAAAGGACATTGTCTACCTTCACTGATGAGATTCCCACAGAAACAAGGCCCTTACTCCTGAGAGCACTCTTGGGGCTCCTTTGGTTTTCTTGGTTTCTAAGCAGTTTTACACATTCCAGCACCCTCAGCTTAAGATCCTACTACTTTGCAGGGTCTTGGCAAGGACCTTCAGTGCCTCCCAAGCTGTACAAAACCACACTGCCACACAAGTGCACCCATTTCTGATGTGGGCTGAACCAAACATTAAGCATCACATCCTACAAAGGACTCTAGAACAGAACCCATCAAATCAAACATAGCTGTAAACATCCCAGTTACTTTGGTATACAAGTAGCCAAAAATAACTGGCTTCTTAGTGGGGCCTGGTTTTCACATCCACCCATCCTTATTGGTACTGCACACCACTGCAGACAGAAGAAATCTCATGCAGCTTTCAGGCTGAACTCCACAAAGGTTGGGATTTCAGGCAAACAACGTAATTTTGTGCCATGCTTTCCCTCCAGCTAGGCTGGCAAGGGCAGACGGACTGTGTGTCCTGGATGTACTAAGCAGAATGAACATCAAGTGGACAGAGTCAGGTCAAAATGAGTCCAAAAGGTAGATTTAATCTCTATGGTTTTTGGTTTTTTTTTTCACTAAGAACCTTTTAAAATACATAATCATGCCTTTAACTTTACAGTACTGGACTGGGGCAGATAAACACTAAAATTAACTCAACCTGCATACCAACTCAATTTTCCCTCAGATGAGAAAAAAACACTAAATCTACCTACGAGGGAGAGAGTGCCTAGCTCACAAATCCACTTGCCTGCTATCACAAGCAACAATTTCACATAATCTCTTTTAAAACCACTTTCACTCCACAACACAAATAAGGAGCTTATTTGTTTGTTATAAGCCTTCCAAAAGGTACAGTTATGTCACTCAGGCAAAAGCTGGTAACAAACGGAGCTCAACCTAACTACTGCTGGTAGTTATTCACCAGCCAAGACCAGTTCTCCAAAGCATACACAAAACCAGGCTTTGATCTTCACATACAGTCAGTCTGGAGTGAGTAGATAAATACAAACTAGTAATAAATACAAACTAAACACTGGAGGGAGGGGTTGATTTTCAGTTCCCAGAACATTACTCTAACAGCACACAGAGCAACTCCAGGCTTCCCAGTGGTGGCCATATGAAGACCAGGCATGCTTGGCATAGTCACAGAAAAGTCATTAAGAATTCTCCACGCATGATGTTAGATGTGTTCTGCCCTGTTTAAATGTATGCACATGTGGTTTCTGGTTTTCCACCATTTAATGTTCTAACAGGAATTTTGGAAAAAAAAACCACAATGACAAAACCAAATCTCAAACTGCTACAAAGAAATTCCCATTAGCTAAGAGAAAAGCTGTTGCAAACGAATGGCATTGCAACTGAAACAGGAACTCTGTAGAGATTAAAGTGCTAAATTTAATGCACAGAATACACATTTAATTGTGTTCTGGTATGCATTTACTGTGAAGGTATTCTTGGTCTCTCAACATGAGAGACTAAGTCCAGGTTCATTTAAGTAACAAATGCAGAGTATTTATCCCCTCCTGAGCCTTGTGCAACCAACCTTGTTATAATTTTTACAGCATGTACCTACTGCAAGACTCACTTTCCCAAATGCATTATAGAGCTAGCACATTGTGTTTGCAAAATATTTATTGACTGAAGAATAGCTCAGAAAGAACTGACTGTTCTTTTGTATTGCCCATGCCTTCCATTTACATCTTTGCAGCATTACCTCATTCAGGAGCATTATCTTGCCTCTGGAACATTTCAAATTGCAGCAATTCAGCACATAAGAAAGAGCAGTTAAAGAGCTACCAGTGGCTCCTCAAGTCCTTGTGAAAAGTGAACCTTTTTAAAAATAGAATCGTATTGAATCCGTAATATCATATTCCAGTGCTTTCTTAATTTTTTATCACTGACCATGTTTAAACTCCCTTCCTCTTTTTTTTTAAGGCTATGTTAAGGAGGATTTCAAGCCCTGGGTTACAACTTTAGCTATGATGCTTGTGTTTTTATAATGAAAACTGATTTCAGTTATGCAGGATAAAAATATAAGCACCTATCAAGCCAAATCTTTCTTAAAATACAGTTTCTGCTCAAATAGTGCTAGATGGAAGCTAAATTCCTGTGTAAAGCTTTCCCTAACCATTCAGCAGTCCCCTCAAGTAACAAAACCTGGGAGATAACAGCACCAGAAGTGATGCAGTATAGAACAAGCAGAAAACAGTCCTTCCACACCACCTAGGGCTCCAATCTAAAAACCACCCAAATGCCAACTGCAGTGATCTCAGAGTAGAGCGAGCGCTTGGACGACAAGGTGCCAGGGGCTGTGGCAGGAGGTGGCACCACATCAGCAGATGGGGGTGATGCTCCCACCAAAACCTCTGCTTCTCACAACCCCAAACATGCAGACTTTAAAACTGCATAAGAAAGTGTCATTTCTCTAAACTGTCCAACACTCCATGTCTCCTTTTGCAAAAGGAAAAAGTGCATTAGAGAAAGCATCCTTGACAAACTCCTACGACATGCCTCTTTTTGCAGCCCTTTTCTCCAAGCAATGCCAGCTGTCCACAGAGATTCCTTTGCACTGCGTATTCTAGTGACACCTAGAGCATAAGTATCTTTCAAAAGATGACTGGATGTGGTAAGTTATGTCCACCCTTCACAACTGGTTTAACTAAGACTGAAATCAGTGAGTTAGCTTTTCAAGGTTAGCAAGGTCAAAAAAGGAGGCAAGAGCAGTCCCCAAGAGCCATAGCTCCATTCCCATGTTTGAAAGAAGATAAACCTCAACAACTGGAAGAGGTAAAGAGAGGGATATGTCAGGAGGTGAAGGATTTTGCACATATCTACATAATCACATGTCTGACCTGTAAAATGAGAACAAAGTAGTCGACGGGCTTGTTTCTCTGGTAGAGGTAGTGTTCTGGGGCTTTCTTGTTCTTCTCGTCGTATTTCAGCTCCTGGATGA
Organism: Merops nubicus; assembly: GCF_000691845.1. Classification (NCBI taxonomy): domain Eukaryota; kingdom Metazoa; phylum Chordata; class Aves; order Coraciiformes; family Meropidae; genus Merops; species Merops nubicus. The sequence goes on from NW_008599837.1 coordinate 85,173, forward strand.
CGTTGGGATGTTTTAGCAGCCTGAGAAGGATCTTCTCTGACATCTGGGATGGACCAAATGCTTCTACTTCTATAACACAAGATACAACTTGGCATTACCCTTCATATGCCCAGCAAGTAGTTAGCAGTATTCGTTAATAAGCATTTGCCTATAAAAGGCACACAGATGCAGAGAGATCCATTACAGAAATGCAGGCTTCCTGTCTTTTGAGATTGTTAGATTTGTAAGGGGGAAAAAAAAAACAAACAGGAATGCCCCAATTTTCATTACTGAAATATTTTTCAAAACAACCAAAAAACATGTCTTCATCTGAAAGAGAAAAGCAAAAGGCAGTCTTGCACTCTTGAGAGTTCAGAGTCACGGCTGTATAGGCTCACTTGAGCGCTGTATAAATGGAAGAGCTTTACAATTGGGGCACAGAGAACCTCTGAATTTCTTTTTTCCTTCCTCAAAAGGTATTAAAAGTTACTACATTTATTCCACTTTAAAACAAACAAACAAACAAAAAAACACTGTTTGGGGCCTAGAAAGTTGCTCTACATAGATGCTCTGCATGAATCACAGTCACAATTGGGGCTGCCACAGTTGATATAGGAAGAGTTACTCAAAGTGAGAGACAGTGCAGGTCAGTCCAAACCATGTGGTATTAATGCCTGACACACAGAACACATCCCCTATCCACTTGCTCTTCAGTGTTCCCAACAGGAGCTGTTTGAAGCAGAAAAGCTCATCCTTGTGTGGGAGAGTAATGCCGGGGACATCAAGATTTATACATGCAAATTGATAAGCTTTCCTAACACTTCATTTCAGAACAGGACCGTTAATGACCCAGGACCTTCCATTTGCTAAAGATACTATTCTCCATCTAGAACACAGAAACCAAAACTGTAGCTTTCATCTTATTTAGCAGTGGCTTCACAGACAGGCCTGGATTTAAGCTACACAATCCTTTCATCCACAAGCAAGTAGAGAAGCAGCACTGTAAGACTATGTCTGTTGAGCAGGTGTTTAGGGAACTCCATCAAGTCTTGTACCACTACATGAACAAAGCCTTGCTTGCTGTTAAATCCACATCTTCCCGTTGAACTGCTTCCTTTCACCAACGACATGCTCACGTGCACATGAGCCGTAGGATTCCAAGCCCTTTAAGGAATTACTGCCCCTCAGCTGAGATGTGATGACCGATCACATACATGTTTTTTTCAAGTCACAGAGGCAAAATAAAGCATGAGTATGGACTAGGAGCACCTAGGCAGTCAGTTACTGCACCTTATTGGAGGGGAAGTACTAATTTCCAACTGGAGCTGGCAAACTTGAGACAAAACAACTTTATCATTTTCAACCCAGGAACATATGTTGAACACAGCAGTGAAAGTGGCCCATCTGAAAGGCCTGCATGTGAGAAGTCTTTATATGTCAGAGAGACAGCACAAGCAATAGGAAGGTATGTTTTCCACAAGCTCTCCTGTTAACAGGTCTCATCTCTGAGGTGAAAGGACCAACTTTACGACGAAAGGCAATATCAGCTGCAAGAAACCATTCAAGGCCCTGGCCTCTCTGCCAGACTGCCCACCCAAGGGCTAAAACATCAAGGTGTTCTGGGATGGAGACAACTGTCCTCTGAAACCTGAAGTCATCAACGGAGGTCACACAAGCCAGCCAGAAATCCGTTTTTACAAGTACTGTTCAATCACCTGTGCAGTCTGCATTAAATAGGTCAGGAGAGTTTTTCACTTGGAGTCAAAAAGTCTCATGGAACAGGTTTAGACCTTCCTGCATAAGTCCAGCATCTCTTTCTGGAGAAGGCGCCAGAGTGCAATTACAGTCAGCTGGCCAGTGGTATCGAGTCCTCTTTGGTTTGTTCCCTGAGCTCTTCCTAATGGGGTGTACTTGCTAGTCGTTAATCTGACGGACTCTAGACATGCAGTGCGGCACTTGGCATTCATCCTTACCTTTCAGACCAATTTAAAGTTACTGGTCCACCCCTGGTAAATGTCTCAGAGGGTTCATGCCGACACTGAACACAGGAGAGGAGAGAATTTAAAAAGAAAAACACAACAGTGGCATTATTTGTCACCCCACAATCCAGCCTCCCTTCCCACCTGCACTGTCCCGCCCGCCTCACCGGCCTTTTCTGACAAACTGCCTCCGAGGCTGTGGCACGACTGCAAAGAGAGGTAACCCGCACTTGCCTGTCGCCAGGAACCGGTGCATGGCCAGGAGCAGCTGCGGTGATATCTTAACCTTCATCTCGCTGTCTGTCTGCTTGAAGGCAGAGAAGTCCTGCTTCCTGTCCCGGTGGGCTACTTTCTTTTTCGTCTTGTTATCAGCTGGGGAAGGGAGGGTGGGAAAAGAAAGGAAGGAAGCGATTTCTGTTAGAACAGGGTCCGACACGAGCCGTGCTGGAGCAGGCAGCCGGGGGCGGCAGGCAGAGCAGGCGGAGCAGGGAGCCCCCTCGGCGGCGCAGGCAAAGCTCTGCTCATCGGCACGCAGCGCACACCGAAGGGAGCAGAGGCAGAGCCCGCCCTGCTCCCGCCGCCGCCGCACCGCGCTCACACTTCAAGGGAGGGAAGCCTCTGCTCACAGACACCTAACTGCAGAGGGGTTCTGTGTATTGCACAGGAAGCGAATGTGCTGTTCTAGGTGGGGAGGAGTCCTGCTCAGTGCTACTATTGATCAAAACGTGTCCTTCTACAAGAGCATCTGTGATAGCTACTTTGTTCATACACATTCCTTAGAAAATCCCAGCAAGTGCAAAGACTAAATACACAATTACTTATTTCTTAGGCTGTACCACAGCTTCACCGACGCTTCACAGCTTTGGCAAAATCCATGTCCTTTTGGTCCGAGTAACTCCCAAAGTCAAACATATGCCGCTTCTTCTATCCTATCCAAACTTCGGTAAAGGTCGGCAAGATGTACAGCCTGGAGGTGGGAATCTCTGGCTGCTTTACAGGCACTGAAGCCAGAATGAAGTACAGAGTATCTTCAGGAGTTAGGGTAAGAAAATTCACCTGATAGTGACCCTGGACTCCTGTGCTTTATTCAGCTAAATCACCCACAGACACAGACAGAATGATACTTGCCACTTGACTTGTCTGTCTCAAGTCAAGCTCTGTGGTGGGGAATCCCCATTTGTGAAAGACAATACAAAAGCTGCAGTTGCAGAGGCACAAACAAGCCATCTATCATCATCCACCCACTAAGCTGATCTGCCAAAATCTCTATGAACCCAGGTAAGTAAGAGCTATAAGCGTGTTGAGGTACCTCATACATCAGTTCCAGGGAGAACAGGTCTCTTGCTTTTCTCTGCTGACACAGTATATGAGGTGGCATTGCCTATGAGCAGCAGAAAGCTGTCAGACAGCTCTGAGCCCCACCATATATTGCAGGAAACCTAGCTGTGAGCCCCTCACACCTGAGGCACGTGGCTCAGGTTCTAGGGCCTTAGTGGAGAAAGAATGAAAATACAACAGCTACTTATCTATCAGAGCCCTAGTCACTAGTCTAAAATGACAGGACTCTTGAGGGACCACAGGCAGTTTTGGTACACTGATTCACCGCAGAGAATTTGGGCCAGCACACAAAGAGGTGTAGGTGAAGCTAATGCTGTCAAACCTCATGCATACTCCCAGGTAGCTGTTGCCAGATTTTGGGTTAGGGAGGCAAAGATGATTAAAGGGATGTACCATAGCAAGAAAGCCACTGAGATCTGGAGTCCTGTAGGTGTGCAAACATATGCCCATAGACTATTCAAGGCTCAGAGCGGTTGAGTTTGGGGCTTGGAAATGCACAATACTTGTAATTAACAGATTTCTAGACAGATTTTCCCAAGTCGCCTTAGGCTTTTAGATATGAATATGAAACTTGTTCACAAGCACATGGAGAACAATGATGACCCATGACCTTTTTCTTCTTTGAAACCAGAAGCCTCTTACTTTAGTAGTATTTTACCCAGGACTTGGACTACATCAGCGTCTGCAGTTTCTCTTCCAAAAGCAGGAATAGAAACCAACCAAGGGAGTGGTTACAGCCTAAAAACAATCCCTGCTTTAGGAATATAGTCTGAGACAGACCTTATGTGTGTTTGCAGTTAAAGGAAAGATAACAAAGCGATAGAAAGTGAATAGGAGAAAAAAAGCTCTTCACTAGATCCTACCTCTTGTAAAAGGTAAGAACATAAACTGTGCGCTTTTTTGGGAAAAAAAAAAAAGGGAAAAAAAAGCTCAGAGAATGCTATTTTTTACAATGCTGTGGCTGAGATGCCTTCTCACAAGGAGCTCCGTCATTGGTCTCCTTAGGGTGCCAAAAATCACCACAAGTACAGACTTTAGCCCTGAGAGAGGGAAACATCTCTTCA
>NW_008599837.1:89553-91802 GCF_000691845.1 Merops nubicus
CAGGACAGTAAAGCATCTCTGTATTTCTCCTGTGCATGAGCTGCACCACCACAAGCTTCACACTGCACTTGTGGTTCCTGAAAACAGGGCCAGCAACACACCATGGGAGGATGCCTTAAATCTTTCTGTCTGCATCAGTCATCAAAGTAAGAGACCCAGGCTCTTAATCAAACAATGGGTCATTTCAACTCTTCCTACTGTTTCCTTGGCAGCTTGTCCAGAAACCTTCCCCCAAGAAAAATGTTATATAGTAAGAGCAGAGCTATATGGCTTAAAGCCATTATCTTGGCTTATTTTTGTAAGGGATGGTCTTAATTGTTCTTCACTATCCAAACAGCTTCTGAGCTCCTTGTAAAACACAGTAACCAAGGATTGGATGGTGAAGAAGTAACTGAATCCAGACCAGGTATTTCCTGTCCGTCCTTTCTACGGTAAGTGAGATGGAGAGCGAGGCACTGAAGTTATCTTGGCATGCTGAAGGGACCTCTGCTTACAGAGGGCAGTGACACTGCTTGGTTCTGCAACATGAACAATGTGATGCATGAGGGATATCCTCAGTATAACTTTTGGTGAAAGACCAACAAATATTGCAACTATCTTCAGTAGGTTCTGGGAATATTTAGGCTTTTCCTTCAAAACAAAGGCAGCAAGGCTGACTGTGAGCTCCTGGGCTGACGGAGAGAAGTCTCAAGAAGAGAAGAGGTCCAAATACAAGCACGGTTGTGATCTCTCTTGTAATATTCCTGAACTTCCAGGCCTGATGCAGATACACCACAAACAATTGCAAGGATTTCCTTGAAGGAGCCAGCTTGGACTGGAGACAGCTGCCAAAGAGGGAGTTCAAACCTCAGATCACCCGTTCAGTTGGGTGGGTGGGCAGGCAGCAGTCTGACAGGCCTGGGAAGGTTTATGTTCTCTTCCTGTGCTCCTTTTAGTTCTTTTATCTTAAGACAGGGTAGACATGTGCAGTGACCTCCAGACAAGAGAACGAGGACAAAAATGTTTTATCAAATGGAAGTGTGGTTCTGCCTGGTACACAAGAACTGTACAAGGACAGAGACAAGCAAGTGCATATAGCAGATACTCCAGGAAAATAAAGCACAATTCCCAGAGGACCAGACTCACTGACCCTGTGCCCATACTCGGCACCAGGATGCCCAGCCCAAAGCCTGTCAGAGGTGGATGCCAGGGTCTCAGTCAGCACACACCCCATGTCCCACTCTCCTTAATCCTCCAGCAACGCAAACACCCAGGCTGACAGCCTATGTCCCACACACTGCACAGGTGTTTTTAAGCCTGTGAGTTTGTTTAATGTTAAAAGAAAGCTTTAGGAATTACCTAAGTTTGTTTTGCCGACTCTTTTTGTCCCTATCTGGGAAAACCAGGTTGCCTCATGTATCACACATGTTTTGGCAACCAACAGAAAGTCAGCAGGACTAAACCTGAAGCTCTTCAACAGCCTAAAATAGCTTCCCACAAAGATGCAGCTCCTGCAGCCTACAAGTGCTAGACAGCAGAAAGCTAGCAAGTCCACAGTCCTAATGGCCAACAAGGTAAACGTATAACTTTCTAACGAGTGGCAACCACCTTGGTATAGCTAAAGATTATATTCTAGCTACACAAAGCTCTGCTCTCCTGGACAGACCATGCCTGTATCTGTAAGTCTCACCAGACAAATCAGCTTTGCACAACCTTTCCTGTGTTGCTACACTTTCATTGGATGACAATGGAAATACTTATGAGAGCAAACAATTTCTATTCCTATAGCTCTGTGGTTTAAATGAGAAAAGTGATCCAGAGTTTACTAGCACATATATTTAGCATACCAGTTTTGACATCTGTTTAGAAATAGGAATGTTCAGGTAAGATGTGGTCTTCCCCTCAGGGAAGCAACTTGCTAAGGCTAAAAGCCATCATTATGTGGAAGCTCTTGCAGTTGCAGCAGTGCCGCCCTGTACAACGTGCCCCACCGCTGGTTCTGCACGTCCCTCAGCATGGGCTTGCTGGGGTGTTCATGACAGAAATTTCTTTGCGCCCCATGAGCATCCCAATAAAAACTCTTATATGCTCTGTACTCAGTCTATCCAAATGTTGATAGGTCAGACATATTTAACAACTTTTCTTGCTACTGTCTTATTCTCCTTGCTCCCAAGATATTTGCAAGCCGTAAGACATGGCAGAATAGAGCAACTTGAAGAAGTAGTCAACATTTATTTGGCACAGAACCTTCAAGAAATTCAGCTGCAGAG
>NW_008599837.1:91833-159855 GCF_000691845.1 Merops nubicus
TGAAAGCAGCTTTCAACAAAAACTATAAACATGAAATTGCTTTTACTCTAACACAGTTCAAATGGATTTTCATGGAAACAGCAGAAAGGCACAGCTCCAACACCAAGGTCAGTCATTTAATCAAATTTCAAGTTTCCAGCAAAGCAAAACAAAACATTTTTAAGACTTCAGAACAAAGGTGTAACAATGCTGCCAGAATTTTTCATAAGGTGTACTTTTAAGTAAACACCTAGCACAGAGCAAATCTGTACAAAAGTCTCAAGTTGGCTTGGTCTTACAACAATGGCATCAGAGAACTCTAGAACTAGATGGGGTTACTAGCACTGACACACTAATACCAACATTGAAAATGAGCTGCCTTAACCTATCATGGACAATAAGGTACCTTCAGTAAACACAAAGCACGTCACCACCGCTACACCAATTGGAAGCGGTTACAGCACATCAGTCTGCTCTCTCCCTTACTGCTACAGCTGCCTTCAGTGTAAACAGTGACATGAACTCCAGTGCCTCATAAAGAAACTCGAAGTTCATCTTCATGATACATAGCAGGAGTCACCCCCCAAAACTTCCTGCATTCTCCAGGAAGCAAAGTTTTCCTCCTGTTCTGAACCAGGACTTCTCAACACTAAAAACTTCTGAGGAAGGAGAGTTTCAGATGAACTCATGTTCACCAGCTCAATTTTGTTAATCTAGGAATTCTTCAGAAAGTAAAATTAAATTCTTGTTTCCTTGCTGTCTAACATGCTATTAATGGTGAAAGTTGGGGGTTTTTTTGTCCTACAGAACAACATAGCATGATCTATGTGGTTTCTCTTAACAACAAGGGGAAAAAAAATTAAAAAGCATATGCAATGTCTTTTCACTCATAGAAACGTGGAAATATCTCAAAGGCGATGAGACAAAGATAGGATCTTTTGGGAGTATACAAGAAACTCTGAATTCACCTGTAAAAGCACTACATTGTAACTGATTAGCCCAACAACTCATTTGTGAAGGTATGAAAAGAAAACTATACTAACTGGATATCTGTGATTTGCATAGTAATTAGATAGTTTAGCATATTTTAAAATACAACTGTGATTTACAGGAACCTTGGGGCACATAAATACTGGTAAAATACCGACCAGCTACAGAATGTAGTTCAGGCAATAACAATCTATTAGGAAAAGTAGAATTATGCCTATACCACCATGCAAATTGCTTATTTGGCATAAAGGGAGGATAGATGATGCTTGCACAGGCCTGAAAAAAGATGCTGCAGAAACATTCAGATCCCCTTCTTGAAGAAAAAAAAAGAAAACAAAGGACAGTTGAACCATGCCAAAGATATTTAAAATCATTATTTCTATTACAATAAAATCTAGAGACATCCTTGCGCTACACATGAACACAGTAAAAAACAGCATCTGCCAGCAAGTGATGAAAACACAGATAAGAGATGAAGAATGACAGACATGAAGTCCTGCATGCACAGGCCAGACTGTGCCAATGGGAAAAGAATCAAAGATACTGGCCAAAGACCAGACACATTCTAAACTGGGAAAGAAAAGAGTCCAGATCTCTCAAGTCACAGGTAATTGTTGACCCGCAGCATCATCTCCCTCAACATATGTTAACACAAAGGAACAAAGGAGCTTTACTGAATGATTAAAAGGAGTAGTTTAAGACATACTGTTTTTCAGCCCTGAAGAAGACTTCCCATTTGTAGGCTTTCTGAATGAGTGACAGAGAGACACTCTAAAGAGACTCCATTCCCCTTGCTAAGGTACTGTCTGGAGTAGACAGACTAGAGGCCTTTGAGGCAAAGAGAAGGTAGGGGACACTGTGAGAGGTTGTGAGCACTGTAACAAAAAGATCTAACAGAGCCACTGTGGTGGAGAACAGCTAGCAGGAGAGACCAGATTGTTGCACATGTAAACCCTCTTGATGGAACAGTCAAATAAAGAAACTTGTCTTGTGTCTGAACTATACAGCACGAAGGGGTGAGGTGCCCATGCTACAAACCCCCAAAATTACATGGAACATCTAAGGGATCTTCAGGTCATTTGGCCATTGAGACTTTAAATCAGCGACTTAACATCTCTCAAAACACATCTATTAAAGACAGCTGCTACTGGATGGAGTCTTCCCTCTCATCTATGAACAAAATGCAAACACTTCTACTCACTGTATAGATCTGTTTCATCCAGAATTTCAGACTTGATGATCTCTTCAATCACATCTTCTAAAGTGACAATTCCCAGGACTTCATAAAAAGGATCCCCTTCTCCTTCATTGTTTACTCTTTGTACTATAGCCAGGTGAGACTTGCCTGCAAGGAGACAGATCAGCAATTTAGACATTTGAGAAATTCCTGAAAAATCAGAAGTTACAGCAAAATTAGACACACAGGTATAAATAAAAAGACAAAAGGGTTGGTGTTAGGCTTCATGAAAAACAAGACAAAGTTTAACAGATGCTTAAAATCATAATCTGATTTCTGCCTAAGAAATGCATTCCTGGGTTGCATAAAACCACCCAATGCACTAAAGGAGAACGGCTAAACGAAGTAGCGCTCTCTCTCTAATGTCTTTCCCAGTGCAACTGTCACCCTGGCACTGAATTCATCATATTATCCTGTTGAGAGCTGTTCCACTTCTTGTCTGATGCACTGGCAGAGGAAGGCCAAGCTGGAGCCCTCTTTTGCAGCAAGCTCCAATGATGTGCTTCTCAAGTCTGAAGAAAACAGCAACAATGGCCAAACCACAGACACACGTGAAGAGGGTAGAGCTGGGGAGGTCAGCCCTATCCGTGAGTTTCTTTTTTAACTCCTCCTTGCCTCAAAAATAATTTATTTATACATGCTCCATACTGCTGGCGAGAGCACTTATTTAAGAACTGTTTAATTAAAATACTCAAAGTGACAGTGTCTGATCAAAAAAAGAGAAAGGTAAGATGAGATATACTAGTGACTCTAAAGATCCCCGAGCTGTGCATAATTCACAGTGTTATTTTATAATTCCTAAAGTCCTTTCTGCCACAGGAATAATACTAATACCATGACCCTTCAAATCCCCTTTGATAGCCTTGGTTACCAGTTTCTCTAGCTGCCATTGAAAGCCTGTGCTTTGTAAAGGTGCATACAAAGTGATGTGCATTCAAAGGGTTCACCACATACAAGATAGCATTCTGAAGTATAAATACAGCGGATATGGATATGCTTTCTGAACTATCAGAAGGTAAGCAGCACTGTCTCATTTTCTTCACTGGTCTCAAAAAGGGTACTTATCCCCATCTGTGGAAGATAACCAAAACAGTTCAGCTTTGCTTAGACCCCTTTATAGGCAATAATGTCTGCATGTTCTAAGATTCAGATTATTAGACTAACAAGCATTCCAACTATTCCAACCCAGACTTACTCATGCTTAAAGAATGAAAATATCCTGAACAAATTAGACAAGGGAGGAAAACTTATCAACTACTAATATAAACATTGCATCAGGTCAAGTCAATTCACTTTGGTAAGTTTTTCACATCTGCTTTCCCAGGGACCCAACATAAGCAGTTAAAAACAAATTCTTGGTGAATGCTGTCTGTCGAAAGTTAAATTCTTTTGCTATTCCCAGCTTGTGATCATTTAAAAGGAATTTTCCAAAGCAGGGTCTAATATTAGACTCAAAATGAAGTTTCCATTCCACTTAGGCGATATTCTCACCAAAGTAACTACTGCATAATCTGATTGTCTTGGAGCAACTCGTTTAGATGCAGATGGACATACTTTAAATACCAACTCCACAGCACTGCTGAGTCTTATCTTGAGGAGACCTTACTCTACAGTGAATTAATAGAAAGATGACTTGTGATTTTAACAGATCAACATTCACATTGTACTGAAAGTCTTTTACTGTGCCAGGTTTTATTCTTTGCATTCCTTGCAAGACTTCAGCTCTTTTTACCGCTCAATGAATGGCATTTATAAAAAAAGAAAAGGTGACTTCATAAAAACATGAAAGATTTAAGTACTGTTATCATTGCTCTTCCCCTGTAATATATTATGCCAATTATATTCTTTCAATATAATGATGCAGCACCAAAAAAAGTCACACAGAAAAAACAAATATTGTAATTTATTTCCCAGCACCTGCTCAGATACTAGTATACTGCTTTCAAGTCAAAAGTCGTGACTCCTTCAAGAACCACTGCTATTACAGATCAGAGCAGCTCATTTGCCACATGCTTGTTCAGATGCTAATTCCTGAGGATCGCTGTTCACATCAGGAAAAAAAGGAAAAACTTCTTTACTGTGAGGGTGACAGAGCACTGGAACAGGCTGCCTTGAGAGGTTGTGGAGTCTCCTTCTCTGGAAACTTTCAAAACCCACCTGGCCGTGCTTCTATGTAACCTGCCCTAGGTGAACCTGCTCTGGCAGGGGATTGGATTAGATGATCTCCAGAAGTCATTTCCAACCCCTACCACAAGTGATAAGAGTGCTCACATGTGTCCAAGTGGTTAAAATAAATCTAAAACAACAACAACAACAAAACACAACAACAAAAAAGAACCACCACAACCAAACCTAACAATGCAAATAACTCGGTGCTTCAGCTTTCAGCAGAATCACCAAATTACAGCCTTCTTCTCCACTTCAGTACTGCCTATGATAAAAGCTGAACTAGGTGATAACATTTTTCATTCTGAAAAGGACAGCCTTTCTGACACTGGACTCCTGGACACACCTATATAAGCAAGGGAAGAGACTGATAAAAGTGTGATTGGGGAAGGACCTGAGGGGGTGCAATACCACGGGAAATTGTACATGACTTTCACCCACAAAACCAGTTACGTGCTCTTTCCATTGGAGTGGTCACCAGTAAGAATTTAGGATCACTAAAATACATTACACTCTCCCCATTTTAGCAGCCATAGCACTCTGATTTGACCAACAGTACTCACCTGACCAAAATCTGTACCAGCTACTGCCCTCTTATGCAAAGTGAGCTGATAGGGAATTAGTTCTGGATGGGTATTGGACATTTTGCACTTTCTACAATGAAAAAGAAGGCTAGAAACTTTTTTTCTGGCTCTGACATAACCTCTGATTTTACTTTTTCTATTTATCACCCAAAGTACCCAGACTACTGAAAATTATCCTAGTTTCAAATGTCGCTGGACCATACATTGCAGAAAGTTTACCTGTTGTAAATAAATTATCCAAATGCAGGCTGACATTAACCTTTCTTCCCTCTTTCCTGTCAAGTCTTCCTGTTCCTGACTTTCAAGTACCCCCTCACTTTGCTGGGGTCAGGTGAATTTAAGCCAGCCTGATCAGGCTGCCTCCAAAAGGCTGCTTTTTGCTCCCAAAATCATCTTCTTTTTTTTTTTGCATTGGCTCCAACGCTCATGCAGTCACTTGATGAGACAAACTAGATCTGAAAATTACGTTTCTTGGGTCTTTGCAAGTTAATTCTGAACCAGATCAAATGATTTGCCAGAAATCATCAGACAATGGAACAAGTGTTGATGCTGGTGATGGAGGTGTCACCAAGATGCATTCCCAGACGGGCTGCCCTCTCAGAGTGCTGCACAGAAGACTGCAAAATACCCTCCACATATGGAAGTAATGAAGGCAGAAGAGGCTAAAGCAAAAAAGCCAGAGGAGCACAAAGATTTTTATACATTGTAAAAGAGCACAACACAGAATGTGCCCAACTTTAAAAATGGCCTGTGAGTAAAATAATGAGTCCACCAAGTGTTTTAAATAGAAATTGGCTACAGCTTTATTCAAAGACTTTATTGGGCCACTGGCACTTGTCAGACCACTTTATTCAATTGAGAAGTAGAGGTTTCAGCTTTATTTTCCACTGGTAAGGACATACACATATCCAACAAGGAGCTGAACAAAATAAATGTCCAGGTAAGGAAACCTGGGCTGTCTACAGTGTTCCTAGGGCTCTGAGAGCAGAAAAAAAATAAACAGAGAAAGCAAGCATGCATAGAAATTATATAAATAATTGCTATACTTCACTGATTTTCTGGCCACAGTCTCTAACCATGCTACATCTATGACATTAATCTTTCTTTAATCACTTGTTTTAAGTGTTCATAAAATGAGATTTAGCAAGCAGTCAGCTCTGCAGATGTGATGATAAAGGCAGAAATTACCTGAGTGATGTGTAATAAACAGCACCAGAAGAGAACTGTGGGCAGTGCTGTGACCCACAACTCCTCTGTGGCCAGAGGCAGGCAGTGTTTGCTTTCTGCCTCAGCTTCCCCCACCTACAGCAACAGTAACATCAGCAAGAGCAGCAGGAGCTTAAACGTGCGCACAGCTTGAGACACAAGTTGAGACAAATGCTAATCTCCCAGTTACATTCTCAGGCAACTAAAGGACCAAGAAGTTTTGTTAAAAGAAAATCCAGCCTCATCGTATTGCTTAAAATCTTAGCACTCAGGTTGGATTTTGCTCTTTACCACAACTCTGATTAATTCATTTAGCTAATTAAGAAACATTAAGATCCTGAGTGAAATCCGCATGAGTCGGTGAACCCAGAAGGAGCTCCCAGGAGTCCATGTGACTGACTGACCACGCACCAGAAGAAATGCTTGAAATACTGATTCTCTTACAGTACCTTGACCATGCCTTGAAAAAGATATGAAAAAAAATTGACCCTTTGATCCTAACTGAGGCATTTATACATTTAGAGCAAAGACTCAAGATATTCTTGTCATGCGGTTCAAAATAGAGATGAAAACATCTGGCCAAGTTCAACATCTGCTGTGGTCTGTACAGAGGGTCTTGTTTACATGAAGAGTTTTGCCATATGAAAAGAGCTGTACCCACCACACTCTTACATGCCACAGACACAAATGTGCTGATAGGGAACATTATGAAGGTCAGTAAATGCAAATGTGAAATTATGACCCTGGTAAAAAATAGCCCACATACATTGGACTGACTGGCTGGGTCTGCAGAAAAAGTCGCCATGGTCCTGATGGACAAGCTACATGAGTCAGCAGTGTGTCCTTGCAGCAATGAAAGCTAACTGCATACAGACTGCATTAGTACATGTGCAACTAGCAGGTCAAGGGAAGGGCTTACTCCCCTCTATTTGGCACTTGTGAGACCACACTTGGAACACTAGTGTCCTGTTTGGTGTTCTCCAGCACAAGAAGGACATTGACAAACTGAAGCAATTCCAGTGGATGGATGGTCTGGGGCTGAAGCCCATGAGGCACGAGGAAAAGCAGAGGGAGATGCAATGGTTCAGTCTTGCAAACAAAAGGCTAAAAGAGGGGTATTAAAAGTCTTTATGTACTTCAGAGGTAATTCTACAGAGAAGACACAGCTGGATTCTTCTTGGACCTCGATACTGATGGGACAAGAGGCAATGAGCACAAGTTTCAAAAATGGAAACTCTCCTTAAATAAGTAAACCTTGTTCTTCATGAGGGTGGTCAAACACTGGAACTAGGGCCCAGAGGGGCTCTGAAATCTCCACCTTTGGAGTTATTAAAAACTCAGTGACCTAAGCCAACTTCATAGGTAGCCTGCTCTGAGGAGGGCATTGGACCAGATGACCTTCAGAAGTCACTTCCTAAATTATACTGTGATTCTAAGAGACTTTGAAGGCAGGACCGACCAAAACCCCAGCCCAAAATTAATTTCTGACTTTTCACTCCTGAATTTCTGCTTAGGAACCTAAAAAAACTGCAAAATTTTGAGTACCTAAGGATGATATGTAATGACAGCAAGTAAGTTTTACTGATCTGGAACATCACAATATGGCCTTGTATGTGACCAAGAGTAACAGCAAAATGATACAACTAGCCAGACTACGCTGCAGAAAATTATAGTACTGCTGGTATAGCTTTAAAGCAAGAGGGATCTCAGGAATAAAGTAGTCCAACAGGAGAGGTGTAACTCAGGGGCTCTGAGCAGTGAGCAACAACCTATACGTGATGTGTATAAGCTTATATCGTAAGTAAGCAACTAAAGATGCTTCTGCTTCCTCAGAAGGTTTATGAACTTAGTAACTGGGAAGATCTGTATGTGTTACTTCCCTCATGCGAGAAGCAGATCTCATTAAAGGCCCTCAGTTTACTTTTCTTTACAAAAAAAAATCAGTACTAAATCAAAGCTACGGTAGACATTTATAAAATAGAAGACTCCTGTTAAATCTTTTGTGGTAAAATTAGAATCAGTCTGTTTTTTAAAAAGCACTAGTCTGAGTCCATTTGCTGCTGGTGAATGCCCTAGAACACTAATCTATAACCTGTTTAATATATCTATAACAACATGGAGAAAAGTCCCAGGAGGTGTTTAGTTGCCCTTGAATTTGCTAACTAAGGATTTGTGCTTCTGAAAAATCTCTGGGCTTACTCTGTTTTGGTTTTGACTGATTTCTACAAAGGTAAACAATCTGGTCTGTCAGTGAGATTCAAGGGTTCAACAATATGTTACGTGAAACAACCAATTTTAAAATGTGTTGTATAATTTAACCATTAAAACCAACTCCCTCTAGAATAGTGCTGGCTTACAAGCAATTATACCTAAGTAACAAGTGTTTTCCTAAATTTCTTTTATGTAGTACAGTTCAAGGACATTAAATCTGACTCCTATTAGCAAAAATTTGCATTCATGTTGTTTGCTTTTGCGCCTTGATTACTTTCAGTGGGGAAATCAGACTGCTGCTTTCCCCCCCTACACCACTAACTGGTGTACGCTGCCTCTGGATTCACAACAATGTTCACAGAATCAAGAGAAACACAAAACTTCTGTACCAACAACCTGGATTCAGACGAAACTTTTCAAGATCCTGCTTTTTTCAGCAGCAAAACACAAAAATTTTTAATATGTATTTGCGAAGGGAACCCAATAACTAACATTCATTTAATACAGCCACATGAAACTCTTCCACGTCCTCAAGGAAATGAGTGAAAGTATCAGTGCAACCACATGGAATACAGTGATTCTTCTCCTTTAAACCAGAGAGGCTACAGTCCCATACAAACATTAACTAGAAACCGCATCAGCCTTCACAGGATAATAAAAACGTAGTACTTTAAATAGATTCTTTGTGTTAAAGCCCATTTTAGTGGGAGGAGACACAAAAAAAAATAAATGGCGAGAGTTTCAGAATGACTTCCTGACAGTGAATTGTATTTGTAAGGAATACTTTCCCAGGGGAAATGGCGAAGCTCAATTACTTGCAACTTTGAAAACTCAACTGGATGAAGCTCCTAGGAAGGACTCAATAATTCTCTGCTGCCCTGTGGCAGATGGAAAAGCAGCAATGAGCTAACATTTTCCATCTCCAGCAGTCTCTCACTTGGTGTAGCCACTCGAACTCAACTGCTGTTGCCTACCCTTCAATCTGTTCTGGTCAGATCTTGGTGAGAAGTGTGCTGTCATAACTTAATTTACATTGCTGCTGCTTCTCCAAGTGAGAGCGTAGCTCTAGACATCTTCTACCTGCTGCAGCTTTAGATGCACCTGAACTGAATGTGGCAACGAACTTGGTTCAGAACCTGAGAAGTCAACTACAGGTCCACGAGTAAAATAAATCAGTTGTGAACCAGAAATAACTTGGAAGTAAGCAAAAAGGTCATTTCAACTCAGAGTTCTGCTATCAGAGTGTAAATTTTAGTAAAGAATCAGGAGAAGTGAGAACATTTAGGGAAAACTATTACCAGGTTTAGGCAGGCAGCAAGAGTGAAACCTAAGAGTGGAGAGGAAAAGTTTCAGAAACTCCTTGAACATTGGTAATGATTCTCTTGCCATAGACAGTGTGTCAATGCTTCCCAGCCATGCAGTTGTTATATGGCAGGGAATCTGGGCTGGATATGGCTGGGACTGACAATAACCAGGGTCCACAGGGGTGTAGCATGTACATCACTATCTGGGCTGCTCTTAGTGTTGGCCAGAACATCTGATTTCAGCTTAGTAAATGGACAAACACAAGCTGCTTCCCAAAACTGGAAGCTGATGTTCCAGAGAAGTATCTTCTGGATCCAAAGCAGGAGAGGAAAGGATGGAAAACGTAATGCTTAAGAGAGAAAACTCTCCCCTTTGAGGCTCTAACCCGAGTACAAGGTTGTGATATCAGGATACTGGTGACTTAAGAAAAGAAACACATTGGAAGTTTAAAAAACAAAACAAGGACATCAGGAAGTGCACCAAACTAAAGTGGACAAAAGAGGTGGCAACAATGAGAAGAAAAATACTGAGTCTGGAGAAAGACCTATCACTATTTGGGCTAGTGCAGAAGAAAAAATTCAGATAAAATTTAAGGCAAGTAAACAGAATACTGAAGTCATTCTTGGTCGTGGTTCAAGTCTTCCACACCAGATTAAAATGACACAGAAGTGCAACCTACACTGATGTGATGTGCCCCGTGCCTCTGCTTCCCAAGGCAAGCAATGACCTTTTGGAAAGAAGTGTAAGAAATGCTTCTCCTTACTGACTTGCACCTCCACAGCACGGTCAGCAAGGATTTTTTCTTGGTCTTCAAGGACTCTAAAAAAGGAGCTGTGCTAATTTTACTGCTTCCCTGTTTGTTCAAGATTGTCCCCACTGATGTCCCCAGCGTTCCTTCAGGGATGAAAAGCATGCACCACCCCGTAAAAAGACAGCCACCAGAGGGAGCACAAAACCTTGGGTTTGCTAAACTCAAAGCCCCAGGTCCTCCCCAAACCCCAGTCCAGCAGCGAGCAGATGGAGATGGAGCAGACGGAGAGGCGAGGTCCTGGATTCTGGCACTGGTGGGGTCTGGGTGCTGGCCTGCTGCTGAATCCAGGCAGGTCTCCTTTGAGGGATGTACACAGCCTGAGATTCCACAGCAACGATCAACATCTGTCATGGCCTGTTCAGTGTCTCATTGCTGCTATGGCTTGTGCTCACCCCACCTCCTTTCCTCTCTTCTACCCTAGAGGGACAATTTCTTGAGCCGTTCATAAGGTCACAGGAAACTGTCAGCTTGGTAGTCTCCACTTGTCCAACACACTGCTTCTGCTAACCAACGGTTGATCCACTAAATAAAAACAAGAACATCAAGAGACTCAAAGCAAGGATGAACTCAAATGACTTTGATCAGGTAACCAAAACACGACACCAACAGAAACAACAGCCTTGTTCTGTATCATTGCAGCCAAAACCCCTATTGATCTAATCCTCCCTCTAATCCTGCCTCCCTCAATTCTTAGAAAAAAAAACGAGTTTAATTTGGGGAGCTTCTAGATTTTGGCATTTACACTGTGAGATTTTAAATCCGACAAAGGTAAAGCACTAGACGGCACAATAGAAACATGTTTGGCCATCAGGAAGAGGTTAGCTGAGGGCAGTGTGCTTACATAAGGACCTAAACCATGCTGGGAGCAAAGTGTATGAGCTGAAAAGGAAGAGCAGCATCTTGGGACTGTGGTTCATGAAAGGAACTGGGGGCTGGATATATTCTCTTTTTTATTATTATTATTACCATCATCAGCTCCTGTAGTTTACTTTTAGGTCACTATTTAGGACATCGGTTTAAAAGGGTTCTTGTGTTACCAACATCTTAGATCATTAATATTCTATTTTAATGACCTGGTTTACTTCAGGCTATTTATATCACATGCAGTTTGCAATTCCAGCAGCTCCAAAGCCTGGCTGATCGATGGCACCATCAGATTTTTCAAGCTCAGTGCAAGGCTTTCTAATTTGTATTGCAGCAGGAGCCAGAAGTTTAACGAAAAGATACCCTGTTAACTTCCTAAATTGGTGACCATATCCCTCACTCAGCAGGATTTAAACAGCCCCAGAACCACTTACATGGGTGTGCTTCCACAGCAAGCAAAGCTGTGGGATAAACACGCTTGTAAACACACCAGCACCAGTGACCTTGACTTTGCACGAGCAGGATCGGGGCCATGTGAGCACTCATGCTCTGACACTGCACAGCTGCTTCACCAAAACCTAACATGGGGTGCCCTGGATCACACAGCACGCTGGGGCAGCCAACGTTACAGACCAACTTCCCATTGCTTGAGCAGAAAATGAAGGATACCTCAGCAATTTGAAGGCACAAGAAACACAGCCACCTTCTCCCACTGGCTTTTTGTTTCAGTCAAGTCCCACAAGGCATAACAAGGCAAGAAGGGCTACTGCAGAACTGTTCCACACTATCAGCAAATCCTGTGGGAAGCAGGGAATATCCTCTTTTAAAGTGACTCTTTTAGAGGTATGGCATATCTAAACATAGCAAACTGTCAAGACAGACCCAAAGCCAAGGATCAGAGAATCTCAACTAGAGTGACCATCTCTAACCTTCTGAAGTTGTCGGCACCATTTTCACAGTGTTTTGGTGCAATTTTAGCTAATGGCACAGAGTACAGTTGAGTCCTGGACCCACGCCTCTTCACTGAGAACACATAAAGATCAACAGATACAGGGGACAGACCCATTTAAATCACCCAAAGATATGCTGAAACTGTCTGACAACAGCAAATATACAGAGGAGTACCTGTGATTTCAGAACTGGGCATTGCAAATACCTAACTGCAGACTGCAGGTTTGTTTTTTTTTTTTTCAAAATACTAATACAATAATGTATGGAAAAGGACACAAAAAAAACCATAATTTTGCATTTTGCTAAGGATTTAAATAGATTTTATCTGGATGATGCATTACTTTTAAAGCCTGTCATGCAAAGAAGCCCAAAGAACTAGTTCAAATGCTGACTCAGCACTTCCTGAAAAAGGAAAGATTAGAGTAAGCTGCCTCGTTTGAAAGAGTGACAATGCTGATGGTATATTTGAATGCCTTCTTAATATTATTGAAGAACAAATGTAGAATGACTGGCTTTGTTCTTAGGAGTTTTCAGTTAGTCGTACATGTAAAATTTTCAAGTGAACTAGTAAAACAACACCATCTTTCCATTCAAACAAGGCAAGATTAATATTCTCAAAAATGTTATTACTGGGTCAAATTTTAGAAATGGAGACTTCAAAGACCAATCTCTGTGGCAATCACAGTATGAATATTTTTAATTATTGACTCTATAAAGCTATTTTTTAAAGTTTTCAATTGTGATCAACCATCTAATTAAGTGTTTCTTTGGGCTAATCTGCATATCCCTCTGGTAAGCTCTTTGCCCATAGCTCCTGAAGGAGGAAGGAAACCTCCCAGCTCAGACAGCAAAGCCTTGCTCCTTCAGTAATAGCCACTGGAGAGAACTGGAAATAAGGTGAAGGGGCAGCCTTGCCCCTTGAGCAACAAGACACTGGAGAAAAAAATGAAGGGGACAGAAGGAGCCTAAAGCAAGAGACTGGGAATTTGTGAGCTTGCCACCATTGGTTTTGCTGTGATGAAGAGTTCCTTTACTCCAGAAGTCTAAGGTTCAAGAGGATCTACCCAGATAATGAAGGAAATCGGTTTGGAACTGAGACCACAGACTATAATGAGTAACCAATAGCAGCTGTTTTTCATTGGTCTCTTTTACTATTCTCATAAGCAGCTTCCTGAGTTAGTCCAGGTGAACCTGACCCCAAATTTTACTAAAGTATTTTGCTACAGTATTTATTACAGTTTTCCTAGCCTGATGACAGATACATTAAGCATGGCATGTGAAGAAGCAAAAGGACAATAAAAAGCAGCAGAATGTCCACTCATTGTTTTATTTTCAAATTCAAGCCAAAATTATTTCAAAGACAGCACATAAATCAAGGTAGCTCAACAGCTTTCCAACTGCTAGATGTGGGTGACAGGGGATGACATGCAACTCACACCTACATTACAATATTATTCAAGTTCTTCTTGTCAAATATTTATCATAGAGTGAAGAGATATGGTATACTAGTGATGTAACAGGAATTGTGCTAGGATGGTGTTTCTTTCATGATCTGCCTGTTTAGTTCAGGGAAGGCATAGTGGAGCCAACCTTGTTTTCTTTGGTATTCTGCAGAAGTCTCTATCATTATTTTAGCCTCATCCAAAATAAATCTGAACATATTTGCTCGCAATGAAATAAGTACTTTAATACCACTGACTCCTGGGACTTCATTTATTCTGACAGCTTTACGCCAGACAAGCTTTGTGGCATGGCTTCTCATAAAGAACACGGCTTTTGGTCTAAGCAGATCACTTTTCCATTCAGTCTCTTCTGGCAATGGACAGATCTCTATTGTCCCTTTAAGACTGTTCACCTCTTTTGTAAATGTGTGTCAGAGCATCTCTATTTTATCTAAGCCAAGGCTCCTATACTTTTGTACTAAAACCATTTAATTGGATTACATCAAGGTATCTTAGGACAGCGAGAGCTCACAAGGATCCATTTGAATAACCTGCTACATACAGCTACAACCCACTGACTTGATGTACCCAGCATCTCCTGCTACACTCTGATGAGAATTCTGGAAAAGCACACCTCCACTAGCTAGGGCAACAACCTCGACTACCATGGTTGAACTCACTGGCACAGGTTAAGTAAGCTTCCATTGTGAGTGCAGGGGGTGAATTAAAACTCGAGCACCCCGTACAGCTTTGCCCACAAACCTGTGCCCATGCTGGGAGTGCTCCAACAGTGTACAATCCCAGCACCCCTGCATCCCTAAAGCCCTCTGACCATGGAAATGGCCTCATAGAAATGATGTCCTATTATCAGGATTTCTGCCCCGCATTTCTTTATTTTTAGCTAAGATTAGGCTGAATTCTTCTACATTCCAATAAACATCGAAGCAAACCAGCTCTAACTTCTGCTGGAAAAGTTGTGGGCAACTATGTCACACAACACATATACACACATTTCACTGTTATTTTCCATGACCACTTGTAAACCCAAACATTCTGGGTATGCCCATACAAAAATATCAACACAAACCCCAACCAGAAAAACAATGTCCCGGGCTCTGAGGTCTTGCCCTGAGATCTATAGTATAAGCAACGGTATTTATCTAGCACGTTAACAATAGCAGAATGGATGTGTGTCACTGTATGCAGTTCGCAGGACAATATCAAAAGACTGGGGTATGAGAGAGTTTGGAAAAGCTAAAGATTCACGGGGGGGTGTGGGGGTGGGTGTATGTGTGTGGGTGTGGGGATGTGTGTATATAGATGGTGGGGATTGTTTTGGATTTTTTAAGCAGATGGGTCTAACATTTGATACCTTTTCCAACTGTAACACCTTTGCTTTCCCCTCTTCGTCTCCTTCTACAACAGCAAGACATCTGCACCTTTCCCCTTAGACCCTTTGTTGGGGCCTGCAATGCTCTTTGGCTTCTTCCTGCACCTTCTGCCTGTTCAGGAAAGATCCCTCCACGAATGCAGCTATTAGTCAGGTGATGCTGTCTTCCCAGAACAGGTCACGGCTGAGCTCTTATCCCTGCCTTAGAGGAAGCAATAGAAAAAATTTCCTCTCTTACCCACACACCATTTTTTCATTAAACTTACAGAAATATGGTATTTCTGACTTTTCTAATTCAATGACTTTCAAAGCCATGGAGGACTAGGACAGGTGAAGAAAAAAAAAAAACAGAAAACAGCCAAAATAGAAAAAAGGAAAAAACAAACAAACAAACAAACAAAGAAACCAACGAATCCCCCTCAAGCAACCTCCCCTACAGCAGAAAGAGGTAGTCACTTCTTCATGACAAAGAAAAAAAAACTAGATTTGCTAGAAAGCCATGAATAAAAGCAATTCTATAAACCCCTACATTATACTGCATACAATTTATTTACTTGAAACATCGTGTCCTTCCAAGCAGAGCTCAAATACACAGTTAGTCTAAGTAAGAGGGACTAGGCATGATCTACTGCTCTGGATCTTTACACACACCAGGTTAATACACCCAAAGGTCCTTGTCCCTCCATGCCTCGTGGAGGCCGGGAGCCCAGCTACGCACGCTGCATCGCTGTCCTTACAAGGGTTAGACAAACAGACCAGCAAACTCTGGTGAAAAGGAAATGCATTTTGAGTTCACAGTGGGGCTATCACTTGGCTATTTCTGTAGTGCTTGAGTCTAAAAAAAGATCCAGTTCACACAAGTAGCTATTTTACCTTACTGTCCCACAAGATCTAAGTGCATTTTTTCCGATTACACTTTCCCACCATAAAATACACGACAAAACGTGACAAATATTTTTAAATATTCCTATGAAAGCATTTTGCTTATATATAGAAACATGAGTATATATGGAAACATACAAAACTCTGTGTTTAAATATAGATGTCTCCTCACTGTATAACTAATATTAGTTCATGGAACTGAAGTCACACACAACAAAAAAAAATGAATTAAAAGTTCCAGTAAGCTTTGCCATAAAGTAGACAAAACAAAACAAAAAACCTCTTGGATTTATGATAATCTGTGTATGAAAAGCTGAATGGTAAATTCCCTTGAGAACCTCCCTGACACAAGAAATACACAACAAAATAAACAAACCAGGAGATGAGATGAATCCAAGAGGCTCACTGAAGAGACATCTGTTCCACATCTTTTTTTTCTCCTCCACTCCAGCAAAATCTGTCATGAACCACAGGAGAGGTGCAAAGAGGTCTTCTTGGGGCCTAAAGCCCACCTCCTGGGGAACAGAAGACCATCACCTTCACTAAGGTACTGGGCATTTGAAGCTCTTGTAGAGGAAACATCTAAAATGGCTACTACAACTGCTACCCTTGTGAGAGTGCTCCACACTACAGAGTCCCTTCTGTGTAAAAGAAATAGACTTTGATAGTTACATGGAGGTGATAAAAGTTCTTCTTTAGACTTATTTGCACAAGTCTGAGGGGTTTGAATTTTACTTTCTCATTATTCCTCCATGGCTTGACGTCCCAAACCCTGTAATTGTTGCACTTAACCAAAAGATAAATGTAAAATTGACTAATCTGTTTCAGTGTCTAAGCTGAGGGAAACAAAACAAGCAGAAAATAGAAGGGACTGTTTTTTTAATGGATAAAATGTAAATGTTTTATCCCTGTCATCAGAGGAATTAATAAAATAGATGAAGAATATCCCCCCTTTCTTTTAAGTGAACAACTCTCAATCCCACCTCATGATATCTGTTCAACCATAATTCTAAACAACACACTATAGCACTTAAAACTGTCACAGGGGCCTGTTTTAACATCCACCCAAACAACTCTGCTTGAACATCTTCCTTGACAAGTACAGAACCCTGGTTTTCATGAAAAGGAGAGTTTTCAGCAATAAAGTTCAGGTACTTTTGTAAGTAAGCTGTACAGACAGTGTCTACTCCAGAGCCTCATGCAATAGCTGTGTAGAGTAGGAGATGCAGATGGCTTTCCAGAAATTAAGATGAATTGCTCTTAGGAACAGAATTTGCCTCCCTTCAATCTTCAAAGGCTGGTGACATCTAACCTGCTTACTTCTATGGCAACTGGATTTCCCTCTTACCAAAAAGTTATTGATGTTAAGCTCTGTCTTCTCCCCTGCCCTGTAATTCCTGTTGCATCAAATACATAGAAAAGAAAATGGGACCAAGGATGAATAAATTCAGTTGCACAACTGAATCAGTAAAATTACAAAGTTTTTTTCCAAAAACTTCACAAATCTCTGCCCCATTTTACAATATTACCACCTACTTGCTGTCTGAAAATTAGCAATTATGTAACAGGTTCAGCTGCACTGTACAAGGGAAGGGTACCACCCTCTGACCTAGAACAAGAAGAGGTTGCATTGTGGTGATCACAGAAAAAGACTCGTTCTAGATCCTGGGACCAAGAACTCCAAATCTACCCAGCTTCACAGGAACACCAAGTTCTTTTTCAACCACAAGTGATCAGGAGCTCAGATCTATTATTCATTGAGATGATGACATGTCTGGCAGAACAACAGCTCTTGGCAGGACAGCAAAATATTTATGCAGTGTAACAACTCAAAGGAAATGATTTGCCAAATTGACTGCAACAATAGTCTTCAACCTTTCTCAATTTGCGGACTGCTAAAAATGCTCAGTGGGAATGCAGAACTCTGTGCAGCTGAGCTCTCTACTGACAGAAGGCTTATTGTTTTTATGGTTATCTTTTACTGAGATATCAGAAATACTCCTTGAATGCACGCTAAAAAAAAAAAAAAAAAATCACCAGACTACATTATTTTCTGGAAGTTTTTCATCCAAATATTAAGCCATCTTCTTTACCATATACAATAACCAAGATTTAAAAGCCTAAAATCAAATTGTTACAGATCTCTGGAAAGTATATATATTCTTCCTAGAGACACCAGCAAGAGCTTACATGACAAATATGGAAACCAACCAACATCTACAGTGGCCAAATGACAAAACTCAAAAGCAGAGGAGCCCCCAGGCCAGGGAGGGCATGCAGCAGTGTATCACTGAACAGAGTGACCAGACAGAAAGTCAGAGCAGATGCAACCCTGGGAGGGACCTGAAGCACTGGATCCCACACGGGTGTATTTCTAAGGAAAGCTGAAGCTGAAATTAGTGGTTGGCGACAGTGGTTTTGTTAAAGGCAGCATTTAGAGATTTATCAACAGAAACAAAATATAAGGAAGGGGGAAGAGAAGGAAAGGGAGGAACTCTGGGAACTGCAACTGTGATTCATGCTATTTCCACTGTGGCAGCACTTGAATCAGTGCTCAAACCACAATCTCTGCCCCAGCTCATTAGACTACCTAGTAATTTTCCTGTGCCTGTACAGTAATCCAGAGTGGGAGCCATGGCAATGGAGGGGATAAGAGAGGCCAGTGTACTCCAGCCTCACTGGGGGCAAGGGAGGAGGAGGTGGAAGGAGCAGGGAGATGATGGCAGGGACAGGATGACTGTCTCAAGCACTGATGTGTTCCATCAGATGTACCATTTCAGCAGAAAGATATATCAGCAAGTCGGCCTGTTGGCCCGGCCACTGCAAAACGGCCGTTTCCTGCAGGAGTCACAACAGGTGATCTGAGGGGAATGCTTGGCAGATAACGCTGCAAAACATTTTATGGGCAAAAGGAGTAGTGCAAAGAGCTCAGCTGGAGTCAACACTGCTCTAGGTGTGCAAGGGTAAGACATTTAAAAGGGTACAAGAGCAAATAGGAAGCTCTTGCCCAACCTGCATCTCACCTGCGATGGCGAGATCTCAGTTCCCACCCTCAGTCACGTGCCTTAAATTTCTCACTGCATTTGAGGCAGCATCACACTCTACCCTCATGCTTCCTGCTTTAAGGTCTTTCTGTGTAACACCCTTTCAAGAACTAAAACTGAAAATTGTTCCTTCTCCCCTTGTGATGAGTCTGAACCAATCTCTGAGGCAAGAGTAGAGAACACAGAGCCCAAATCTTTAATCTTGAACCACCATTGATCTACAAGCAAATGTTATAGCAATTTCTTTGTCAAAGATAGGAGGAAATGTGTTTTCCAAACACAAGGGCTAGTGAAACTTGATGCGCAGAAGAGGTCTGAGAGAAGACAGTGGTGCTTCTGGAAACAGGTTAAAAAATGGCATGGGGCAACACAGACAGCAAGAAAGTACTTGGAGAAAGATTCCACTGATGTGAGTGACATCTTGGAGCAGCCTACTGTTCTTAGAGATGATCATCTTCAAATGTTTAAGGGATTATGAAATGGTGACTGGAATGAAAATGTGCAAACCTAAGGTAGAAAGAATAATACAAATAAAGTTAAATGATCACCAAGGTGTGAGTGACACCAGAGGACGAGCATAGAAAGTACTACCAAGGAAGGCAAGAGCATGCCAAGACAAGAAGGTAAAACTGCTGTAGCAAACAGGATACTCCAGAAACAAGAAAGGGGGGTTGTGCACAGAAATCCCCCGGGTCGTACGAGTGAGTTGCCCAGGGGGCAAGCTATTCGTGAGAAAGTCTCCTGAACGCTGTGCACAATGAAAGCAGCCCTTTTTCCATCCATTTCTCCCAGAGTATTTAAAGATTTGAATTTTCCCATATCATTTTTGGTTCGTCTCTCTCTTCCTATAAATAGAGAAGCAGCAGTGCATCCATCTCTTCTTCATCTTTTTTGGTGGTCTAGCATTGCACACATACTGGAATGTTTTTCTAGTAAACGATAAGTGATGGGAAACAAGTCAAAGACAAAGGACAAGAGACCTTGAGCTCAGACAAGTAGGAAAGATGGGAGCCTTCTCCTCTTTCCCAAGAGGCAGGTATCTCTTTCTCTGGACCAAAGGGTTTTGTTTTGGAAACAAACGTATCTATTTCTGTCACTTCCTTTAGACATGTTGTCTTCATGGGGCTGATAGTAAGACTGACTACAGTGTCTGAGAATTACAACTTGGCCCCCAAAAGAAAGCATTTCTAACCTAAATATGAAACCCAAAGGAAACACACCCCTGCTGCTAAGCACACGTCTCAGTGGACTAACGCTGTGATCCATGCTCTGCTTCCAGAGCCTTTACTTTAATCCAAAGTCCAATAATCGAGTTAGCACTTTGCAAGGAAAGCTAAAGCCCCTGGGGTTTCTGCTGAGCGGCCGGCCAGTGGAGAGGCTGAGCTGGACATCAGCAGGTGGTCTGGCTGCCATGGGAAAACAAGTGTGGTGTGGGCAGCTGAACAGCTGAGCGAGGAGCTGCAGGCACGCCTGTAGCTCTACCCTGACCCACAGGAGGTCAATCACACCACTGGATGTTCCCAAGAAAAACAAAGCCATGAACAGAAGAGGAAGGGTAAGACATAGCGAAGGGACAAAACTCCAAAATCAGGCACTTTGGTCTTGGAAGTTGCTTCATAACTCAACAAAGCCCACTTCTATACTGGGATGCTTTAGCACAACGTGAAGGCAGCACAGGTATCTCAAGCTGCGGCCCTGACGCACCACTGCAGGGGTGAAGAGGACGCAGCCAGCCACAGTGACACAGCAGTGCCTCCAGGAGCTGGGGACATAGCTGGGGAGAGCGGCGGGAGCTCATGAATTCCAAAAGATCACAGTCTTCCATCCCTGCTTAAAAATAGGAACTGCGGTCAAGGGCTTGAGACAGAGAGAGTCAAACCTCAGCATTTGGATCCAGATTTTGAAACCACAAGAGGTCAGAGTTAATTGGTGGCTGATCATTCAGAGGTCCTGGGACAACTTAAGAACCAGCAACGTGCTGTAAAATCTTACTGAAGTCAGGCTCCTATCTCCCATTCAAAAGACCTAACAATATCCCTGAAAACAGTGGCCCTGAGCAGCACACTTCCTAGGCTTACCTGCTCAACACGTGGGGGAAATGACCAACTTGCCAACTAGCCATAGGATTAGACAAAATCTGGTTGCAAGAGCTGCAAGAAGGAACAGATTTCGAAGTAGGCAGAGGTGGGTTAGTTCTTGTGGGGCTGGCAGGGTCACTGACTCTGGGATAGCCTAATCCACTAACAGGTAAATCCCCTCCACAAAACATTCCTTCCTGTCTGAAAAGACTTATTTGGCAACCAAAGCCCCCTGCTTTAGAGTAAGAGCTGGGGAGGAATGTGACCTGTGGCTCCTGATGGGAGAAGGACCCAGCACATGGGGTACGAGGCTGAAAGCCACCCAAGCCTCCGCACATGGGGCTCTCCAATGAACTGTCCTGACTCCATGTACAAGATTATTACTTGGCAGGAAGGACAGTGGTCACTGAGATTTGGCACTTGCTGTGCTCTTTAGATACATGAACTACACAACGTTTAAAGGTCCTTTCCAACCCAAACTACAGCTGGATCTACAGGAAGAAGGAATTCTTTTTGGTGGCTTTGGCAAACACATTCCAAGCATAATCGTTTCACCTGCTAATTCTGATGAGGACAACACCGAAACTAACTCAATGGTCTAAGACGAAAGACAAATGAGAGACTTCTGGTTTGGACTCTGCTTCAACATGCTCCCAGATATTGCTCATATATGGAGAGAAAGCCTGTACTCGGGTCTTCAGGCAAAGAGAGAGGGCATTACAACTGTGCTGCTGTGAGCTGGCCAGCCCTGGGATCCTCCTAGCTTATCAATCCCTCTGTCCGGCTTCTGTTCCATGATTTACCCCAAATGATGCAGAAAAATGCCTTTTCGTCTTCCAACATTTCTCTTTGCAGCTTTCTAACAGGTGAAGGTTTTGAAGGGATATGTTACATGGCACTGCACCGCTGCTGTCCTTGAACAGAGATGTCTTACTCCCTGCCCAGAGACAGATTCACAGCAGTAAAGAGCCTGCAGTCTGGTGTGCACGTGCCGTGCACGGCCACTCATCCATTGCTCCAATTTCTATCAGCATGGGCATCACCTCAAAGGCAGGAGTGCACAGATCTGTCTTGCAAGGTGTCTTGGTCAGTCATGGCGGTTTTGTCTACACGGAGCTGTGGAACAGTCGTGGTAGGAGTAGTTGATAGACCTGCTGCAGCTTCTCAAGTGTGCAGAGATAAGCATTGCTATCAGACCTAAGTCACTATAAGATGAAACTATTTCCCTAAAAGAATCTTTAATTTCACACCTAGTAGTAATTTTTTAGTAAATGGCAACGTTTCCCTCCTGCCCCAGCAAACAATATTTCTCAAGTGTTGAAAAAAACGAAACAAAAGAAGCTTCAGATTCTGCATCATCTGGGAAAAAAAGATCACTGTTTTGACTCACCACTAAAATAGGTATGGAAAAGTACAAAAATATGAAGAGGACCCAAGGGAAGAAGTACAAATACAGCCATATTTCAAATCAATGACTCCTCTTTACACATTACCAGAATTGGATGCTATTTTTGTATTACTGTTCCTCCAAAGAAGGACATGTGGTTAGCTTGCAGTTAACAATTGCTAATAATTTCCTGTATCATTTTAGTATCTCAGAGCACCAGACATGTAATAGAAGTGGTTACCATCTGCTCTGTTGTATGCAGTAAGACGCAAATCCTTGATTTCTCACAAGCTGAAGGAACGACTAGGGCATGTTTAGGACTCTCTAGCTTATGGGAACTTGCAGCTGCCAGAACCAGTGATTTCAAGCAAGACCTTTGGAGTGAAAATGCAAGCTATTGAGAGAACCCCTTGGAGATCCAATTCAATCCAGTACTATTTGCTTTGGTTTTCAGCCTGTTTTTTCTGCTAAATTTTCAGGGAGAAGCAAACTCCATTTGGGGCTCTAAGAACATTCAAGATCTGATGAGAAATCTACCACGGCTCACTTCTCTTTCACAGGATTGTACACAAAGGCTCCTGATTTCTTCCTTCCTGTTTTGGGGGATTTCAGCTGTGTATGAATTTCATCTCCTTATAATCCCTCATTGGAAATGATCGGTACTGCTTCTCACAAGCCTGTCACATGGGAAAAAAACAAGGCACAGAGGAGGTGCTAACTCCACCTCCCAGCAAAAACAGTACTCCCTGAAGAGAGGTGAGAGAAGACAAAGGAGAAGGGGACTTTACTGAAGAGCTTGCAGGTCATTTTGTCACTTTTGCTGTCAGCAAGAGCCAGGCTAAAACCAGTAGAGCTGCTCACAGTAAAGAGCATATCTAAATTGATAAAACCAGTCACATTGGATTAAGGAGAAAGGAGAAAAGATAGAAATTAAACAAAGGAAAGACAGATCAAATGAACAAAACCAGATGCTCTTTCAGATAGCTCTTCTCCAAAAGTAATACATCCCCCAAGTAAATTGAGATAGCAAAATAAAGCCTCCAGTCTTCATGAGAGCAACAGCACATTAGATCAACCAACACAAACACACATTCCTGTTAGGAGAATTAGAGTAACGGAGATTTTAAGCAAGACTACATGTGCCTGTAAGTTTGCTTTGCAAATCCAATTTCGCTTCCGATCCCCTCATAGCTTCTCATCCATGGTTTTCTATTTCTACTACGAAGGGCTCTAGTGCAATTATGCTCAGTTACTAAAAGCCTCTTTGCTCTAATCCTCTTCTTAGCCCCATAAAGTAACAGCATCAACTGATACCTGTGAGCTTAGCTTTCTCCACAGGAAATACTCAGTAGAGTTCACAGCATATGAAAACACCCTCAGGACATACCCATCTACACCAGCTCCCCTTAGCACCTTACCCGTGCTAAATAACAGATTTACAAATGGAGCCAAACCAAATTTTCAAGGCCAAACCTCATAATTTTAGTATTTAAAGGAAACACACAAAAAATGGATGGGAAATCTCAACTTGTCATGAGGACACAAAATGCTTTGTCTTTATAAAAAACTATTTTAAACTACATGAAAAACAAAGTTATTTGCCGTGAGGCTGGTGGGAAGTGGGTGCTGAAGAGGGGGCACTGTGCTGTTACTTTTGGCACAGACGCTGAAACCAGGCCCTAACACGCATAATTAGGGAGCAGACTGAACTCTTCCCTGATCAGTTCTCATTAACCACCAAGCTAAAGGCAAACTTAGAGAGAAGTATAACCAATTCTGATTTGAGCAATGAAATAAGGCAAGCAAAAGTTATAACCATCTTGCAAGTCTTTTTGAGAGGTATCAGAACATACAGAATGACTGCAGTTCTCCCTTTGATTCAGAGAGAGCTACAGGTTTTTAAGTCCAGCTGTTTAACCCCTGCAATGCACAGTGACCTTTTTATTTTCCACTGCTCTTGCAGTTTTCCAGCAGTTTGAGCTCATTTGGAGTAATTAACTCAACATGGAGCCACAAATGGAAAATGTTGCCGGTAAGTTGTTCCATTCACAGCCATTTAGTCTTGCACTGCTTGCGTCACGGTGCACTACCTGTTTCCCCCGGCTCCTTAGGTGGCAAGGCTTCAGACCTTGAGGCTGCTCTGCTCCTGGCAGTCACACAGGCTCCAAGAAGAAGTCAGTGACCTTCCAGCCAGAGGACTCCACCCCGCGCACAGTGTCTGCATGTGCACCTTCCCTCTGCAGCCTGCCCTGTGTCGGTACTCAGGGGAGGGACACTGTGCCACAAGGCACAGGAGCCCACACTCCCTGACCCACTGAGGAATCTACACTCCTTGAATCTCACTATGGAGGAACAGCAGTCACTCCAGAACAGAGGTGTCACTGAGTTTCCATCATAAACCTAAACTGACCCTTTTCTGACCCTGTCTTGCAAAAAGCACTTAAAAAACATCAACAAAGAAATTGGTAGGTCTGATTTTGTGAAGAATAAGAAAAGGCCCTTTCCCAGGCAGATCCCGAGATAACTTGAAAGTTGGCTTTCAAAAAAAGAGTCTGTACACTCAAATATCTAACTGGCTATTTGGATCCAACTTTGTGAGATATGTCATTAAAATATAGAATCACCCATGTTTTAAACTAGTATCTTTACACATTTTTAACTAAGAAGGAAACAAAAACACCACAGCAAGGCTGGCCTACCACCGACTGCTCAAGACCAGAATTTCACTAAGGCACAGCTTTGAGTAAACTGAGTTGCAGGTATTTGCCAGAGCAGTAACTTTTGGGTAATGTCAGGTGTCAAAATAATAGCTAGTAAATTCTTTTATTTTCTTGGAAGCTGACAGTGTTTCTCCTTCTCCTGAAGTAACTGCATCAAAGCATAAGCAGACTTCTATCCACAGAAACAACCCTCTTGATTCCCCCTCGAAGAGCTCCCATTTCCACTTAAGGACTAGAAGACTTCCCTCAAGTGCTTCTGCTTCTCCTTCCACAGTAGTTTTCTGACATCTCTATGAACTCAGGCCTTCAGGACATGAACCTACACAAGGGCTGATGCTGCTACTTGAAGTGCAAAACTCCTCCCTTGGAAGCATCTGCTATCAGAGACCTTAGGAGAGCTGGAAGGAAAAAGCAGGGGGTCCAGAGATAGCTCCTTCAGCTGTTCCTGCACAGGTCTGGAAAAACAAACAATTACCTCACAGGGTCCAGGGGAAAGACCTCTGAAAGGAAATTGTCTAAGTGGGAAAGTTCAGCATGGACCTGCAAGGTGAATCAAAGAAACACTTGGGCTGTGTTGAGGCTCAGCTCCAGGAGTGATGCCACAGTCAGTACCATGAGCGCTGCATGGACACTTGCAGGATGTTAAGTGCACGACTGTCTGCCAGGCTGTGCCCAGCCCATACATGGGGTTTCCCACAGGACTTGCATGCTTTTGCCAAGTTCACACCAGAACCCAGACAGAGAAGTTAAATCTTTGCTACACCAGCATCTCACTTAAATCATTTACACAATTTGTTAGCTAAACTCTAAGTACTTAGGACTTTCATCAGCATTTCTCAACTCTTCAGCTCCTGAAGCGTCATTCAGCTCCTTACTACGTTTTGGTTTAGTTCAGGCTGGCTGTTGGGACTGTCATGTACAGGGTATCCTGGGGCCAATGAGCAGCACTGAGCCTAATGAGCACTGCTTGAGGATGTGAGTGTGGTTTATTCCCACTACAATCCAAGTGGGAATGTAATAAAACGTCTGAGTGGCAAGCAGCAGGACATACTCTTAACCATCCTTACACCTACACATTCACTCTGGTTTATGCCTTTCTGTGCTTCTTTAACTACTTCCCTACAGATGGCACTGTACCACTATCCAAAGTACCCCTCGAGGGAAAAACAAGCTTAATCCAACTTGGATTCATGCTGAGCCACCAAAAAGGAGATAAGTGATCAGCAAAGTTCCTACTTTCTTATCCAGAAGGCTTTCTGAGTAAGGATAGCAGCATCAAATGGTGAGAGACCACAAGGCTTTGTACATCCATCCTCCTCTACTGTAGACCAGTAGATGGCATGCAGTAGGAAGAATGTCCTCACACACACTAATCCTTGATCCATGTTTCCCTGACACATGTGTCCCTATTACTGTTGAAGATGGGATGCTAGGCTGGACAGACCTTGGATATGACCATGTCTGGCAATTCCTATGGGAGGCAACTGAGAAACCTTGCAAGAAGCCAGCATGTGTCCAAAGATTTACAATCAAGGCTGCAATGTCAGTAATTGGGTGAATGCAATAAAACCTGCAGATTCCTCTTCCTCAGCCATATATGCTATTTCTATTACTTTCTCTGTGACTGCTCCACATCCAATGAAAACACACTGAATAGAAAACACCATAGTAGAAGTTACCTTTTGCTCTTAGTAAGAAGAATAATTAATTGGTCTGGCACTTCCCAAGGCATGCGTGAAGGGGAAAAGCACTTAGCTCAAACAGGCTTATAATTATTAGCAGCAAAATCAGTCTATGGTGCGTTTCAACAGCTGCTTCTTCATTTCATTGCCTCTCAGCTCCACAGATTTATGTGATGGGCATTTCGTCATAGCATCCCACAGCTACTGAAATCTTTTTTGCTTTTGATTCACTATGCTCATTAGTGAAGGGTGAAACTTTGTCCTTAGATGCACATACAGAATTTCTGCAACTTTCCAAATGGAATAATTACAGCTAAGGCTTTTTAAGTGTTAAACTCAAAACCTTTGAAGGAAAATGAATTTCAGAAAGTAGTAGAGGGATCTTTAGAGATCTCTCTACTTCACCAAATATCAGATCATCACAGGCACTTAAATACTCTTGCTATTAGTACTGCTCCTAGCAGCTGCATAAAAAGCAGCAGCTTATGGAACAGTGCCTGCCTAAGCTGTGCAATAGGTTATTACAAAGTGGAAATAAGAATGTTATCTACTGAAACTACAGAAGATAATGAGGATGAAAATGCAATTAGTACATGGTTATGACTAACAGAAATGACTAAAAATTACAATCAGTATTTAGTCGCAATCACCAGGAAAGATGGTGTCTATCAGCATTGTGTCTGCAACATCAGCAGTGGCTAAATTGATCCTGTACTTGGAGTAAAACAAGGAGGAAAATGCCCACTCTACCTCCACAGCTCTGAGATTACTCCTGAACAGAAATAACCCGGCTCAGTTTATAAAACTAAACACATCATGATGTAGTGTGGTATAGAACTAGATTTACATCCTGGTAGTAAATCATCACAGCCTATCATTGCTTTCACAGCCCATCACAGCCTATCACAGCTTATCGCAGCCTATCACAGCTTTATCATGGCTTTAGAAACACAGATGAGCAAATTGCCTTAATTAAGCAATACTGTACTTATGTTATGAAATACAAAAATCCTTTCAAAGTAAATTCCCCAAAAGCATTGTAGCAGAACATTTTGCAGCATCTAGCTACACTGCCCAGTTCTGTCCTGCCACCTTCAGTTTACCCAAATTTCATCAACAGCACTGCAATATGTGGTTTTAAGCCTACACAATAATCTAATTCAACCCATTGTAAAAACTAAACAAAGCATACCCAAACAAAAAGGGCTAATGTTTTAAACTAAAAGAGAGTAGCTTCATACTAGATATAAGGAAGAAATTGTTTACAGTGAGGATGGTGAAACACTGGAACAGTTTGTCCAGAGAGGTAGTCGATGCCTCATCCCTGGAAACATTCAAGGTCAGGTTGGACAGGGCTCTGAGCATTCTGATCTACTTGAAGATGTCCCTGCTCACTGCAGGGGGGGTTGGACTAGGTGGCCTTTAAAGGTCCCTTCTAACACAAACCATTCCATGAGTCTATAAAAAAATACAACAAACAAACCCAAAAGAAACCCAAACCAAATACACAGAACAAAAAGCCAAAACATTGTATTGAACCTAATTCTATATCCTCTTTGTATAAAGGAATACCCCTTACTAGCTCAAAGGGAATTTAGCCCTTCTTCAGAGTACTATATAGATTCTACTGCTTGCCTCTCATAATAAAGCTATTCCAAAATTCATAAACCTAATGAAACACAACTCTATGGAAAATGAAGCATTTCTCCCCCTTCCCTCACTGCTTGCTTCTGGTATTTTCTATTTCATTTTTCCTCTACTCCCTTCGAGTACTTTCTGAACTATATTCCCAATTAATATCTTCACATTCTTCATAAATCCTCCAAAGCTGGGCAATGAAAAGCTAGCTCAGAAGTGTGGACATAGATCTGAGAGCCAGTAAGATGAACAGAACAAAGTGAAGAGATGCATAACAAAGTTGACGGTGCCACCTTCACTACAGGGAAACATGAGGTTTGGGTTTCCCCACCACCTCCACCTATCTTAACCTCAATCTTACCAAAACTTGTGGGAATTCCTCATTTTGGAGACCTTTTTTTAATCTCACGAATCTGATAAAACAGAGTTTCAAAAGTTACAGGACAGAAGGTGATAAAGAATGAGAGAGGAGATGAGAACAGCAGAGGGCCTATCTCCACAAAATCACACTAAACACTCTGATAAAGAAAGAAATAGACTCATAGAATGTTTTAGGCTGGAAGGGACCTCTAGAGCTCATCTGGTCCAACCACTCTACACAAGCAGGGATATCTCTACCAAGGTCAAGTCGCCTAGGTCCCTGTCAAGCCTGACCTTGAATGACTCCAGGGTTGGGGCTTCCACTACCTCTCCAGGCAATCCATTCCAATGATCTATTACTCTTATATTACAGAATTTGTTCTAATATCGAGTCTAAATCTATCCTTTCCTAGTTTAAAATCATTACTCTTTGTCCTATCATTACAAACCCTTTTGAATAGACCTTCCCACCTTCCTGTCGGCCCCTTCAGGTACTGGGGGGTCACTATAAGGTCCCCCCAGAGCCTCCTCTTCTCCAGGCTGAGCAGCCCCAACTCCCTCAGCCTGCCCTCATACGAGAGGTGCTCCAGCCCTCTGATCATTTTGGTGGCCCTCCTCTGAAATTGTTCCAATATGTCTACATCTTTCTTGTGCTGGGGCCTCCAGAACTGGAGGCAGTACTCCAGGTGAGGTCTCACCAGGGCAGAGTAGAGGGGCAGGATCACCTCTCTTGATCTAATAGCCCCAGTTCTTTTGATGCAACCCAGGATATGATTGACCTTCTGAGATGCGATTGCACATTGGTGGCTCATGTCCAGTTTTTCATCTGCCAGCACTCCCAAGTCCCCTTCCCCAAGACTGCTCTCCAGTAAACCCTCTCCCAGCCTATACTGATAGTGCTGGTTACCCTGGCCCAGGTGCAGGACCCTGCATTTGGCCTTGCTGAACCTCATAAGGTTCATCTGGGCCCACCTTTCCAGCCTATCCAGGTCCCTCTGGATGGCATCCTATCCCTCTGGCATACCAAATGACATAAATTCCAGGTCTACGAAAACAATAATGCAACATTTTTTTTCAGACAATGAACAATTATATGAGCCACTGCCACATGGCTCTCCAAGAACAAAGCTTTATCAAGAGTAAAAAAGCAGGATGGATGCTCATCTGCCCAAGCAGAATATCCAGTGATGATAGACAGTAGTAACACAAACAAGAATTCAAGAAACCAATACTTCAGAGCTGTATTTACTACCTATTACTGTAGCTCTACCCTTTACTAGGCTTTGCATGCATCTCAGAAGGGTTTCAAGTGGTAGTTAGAGATGACAGGCTATTCACCTAAGCAGGAACAGCTAAAATAGTGAGCTTGCTCCTACCTAGAAACTTACAAGCAGGTAATGAAGGAGGACTAAGTGAGAGCATTTCTCATCTCCTCCCTGGTAGGAGCGATAGGACCTTACTCTCTTCCTTCATTCTACTGTTATCCACTGCTTGTGATTAGCTCTTCCTTTTTCAATACACCTAAATTCAATGTTGGTCAACAGCTGCTTTTCAATCAAAATCATAATGCCTGAACCAAATGCCCACCAGGGAATACTAAATGAGCCTTGTCTTCCTAAGCATTTAATCACAAATGCCACAAACGAATAAGTAGCCAAGCATAGCTCTAATGAGGTTGTGTTTGTCTGTGAGGTTTAACTGGGTATGCAGCTCACCCCTTCAGTAGAAAGAATTCATTTTCTACTCCCTGTTTGCTAAGGTGATAACATAGCTCTAAAGACTCATTTATTTGCAACTTGTATCTTTCCTGATCACACAGCGGCAGGACTGGAAAGGCTATTGTGTGGCATTTGCTACGACAAATTGTTTTATAATCCCTTTTTGCAAGCACCATCAAGCACCATCTTGCTATGATTTTGTTCTCATGCCTGACTGGCACACCATTCCAGACCTAACTGCTGTAAGGGTGGAAGAGCCTTCGCCCTTATGGGCAGCAGAAATGTATCTGTAGTCACTTCATACCAGCTCAATCATGTCAGAGAATCATAGAACAGTTTGGGTTGGAAGAGATCCTAAAAATATCTAGTTCTAATCCCCCTGCCATGGGCAGTGACACCTCCCACTAGACCAGGTTGCTCAAGGCACCATCCAACCTGGTCTTGAACGCCTCCAGTGATGGAGCATCCACAACTTCCCTGGGCAACCTGTTCCAGTGTCTCACCACTCTCAGAGTAAAGAACTACTTCTTTACATCTAATCTAAGCCTACCCTATTCCACACCTGTCTTGCAGGTCCCCTTCAGATACTGGAAGGCCACAATAAGGTCTCCCAAGAGCTTTCTCTTCTTCAAACTGAACAACTCCAGCTCTCTCAGCCTGTCCTTGTAGGATAGCTGTTCTAGTCCTCTGATCATCTTTATAGCCCTCTTCTTCTGGACCCACTCTGTTCTTTAATTTATGTGGTTCTTCTCTGATGTTTAGCCTTCCTATTCACTGCAGAGAACAAATATATCAAATCTGACCCTTTGTTTAGCTGGACTAAAGACAAGTTTTTAAATTCCTTCAGATGAGATCACCTCTCCATCCCCACAGTCACACTGGTAATCCAACAGAGGCAGGCAGGATCACCAGCTACAACTGTCTGACAGTCACAGATGAATAACAGATCCCCGGAATGGTGGAGCTGGGTAGCACTCTAGATTCCCTCACCAGATCCTGAAAGATGCTCCTCAAGAATTGCCAAATCCTAAATCTAAGTTATTTCAGTTTATGCCAAAAAAAAAAAAAATGGAAAGCATGTTCTCTTGGCACTGAGTGAGTGAGAGCACAACTTCCCTGTAATTAACAACTGAGTGCAAACTGGAGAAAGCTTGTTTCTTGAATAAACTCTTGGGAAGACACCAAACCTGCAGACCAGTTTATTCAATTGTAAGGGTAAATTTTCCCTATGTAATTGTCAGTGTCTAAGCATGTGCCCCTCTTCACCCATCTGCAGCTGGCACTGGGGTTTACTGAAGAGCAGCATAGCACTACCCTAGGTTTAAGCCTAAACTCTTCTCAGAAACTGGTCTGCTTCCAAAATTTTTTTAAGTACTGTAACCTTAATTCCTTCTCACCAGAGACCTCATCTACCTTTCTAGTAACTTCAGAGTCCAACTCTCTCAGCTCCAATACATCACTGCACTTCGATCTCACATTTATTTGGCTTCTGACTGCTCTGCTGTGGCTGGATGAAAGGGGAATGGCACATACCACAGTATGTCCTTAGCCCCACAGCACTTTCCTGCATGGTGAGAGCTAGCTCAGAGCCCAACACCAGGTTGCTCTAGATCTTTCCTCAGTTAATTTAGCCTGATGGTTTATCACTCACTGTCATAAAGTCCTTCTAAATCTCTGTCAGATCCTCGGTTTTGCTGCTCTTGATTAGAGTGATATTCTCAGCTCAGGCAAACAGGAAACTTCACTAGTAACTCCTCTTTATTGAAAAAAACAATAATTTCATCTTTACCCAGTCGGATTCTTTATCTAGTAACATAGCCATATAAAGAATCCCTTGTATCTCACTGCCACTTACTCCTAATAATTTGTTGGTTGGAAGACATGACTTCCCTTCACAAAAGCTCTGTGAAGCCTCCCTAACACACACTGTCCATGAATGGCTCTAGCTCGTGCAGTCTTCAGTTCCTTACCTGCTGGGAGTTCTATAGTTTTCACAACCACGCCTCACCCTCGTCTTCCCCACCTCATTTAGTTACCACTGAGTGACAAATCCACTGTTACTCCTGTGTGCCCTGTCCTTGCTGCCTTTTCCACCTTTCCACCTTCCTCAGCGTGTCACAGCCACTCTCACAACCACCTCTGGAGTAACTCTTATGCTGCAGCTTATGAGAAAGTTACCTAAGGAAAAAAGACCTGTAGGGGAAGAAATCATCACTTCCAGGAGCCTGGACCAGAGAACAGCATATGTTCATGGACCACTACCACCTGACACACCAACCTAGCTCTTGCAAGATGTCCAAGAGACATGGTTCAGTACTAAAGACTCAGAGTGACACACATTGACAGCTTCACTGTCCCCATAGGGTTGCATCATTTCTGAAGCTGTTACAGTCTGCTCCCATCTTTGACCCAGCAGCCCTCACCCTTTAGCTCTGATAGCAACAATTTATGCTTTAAAATTAAAAACTGAAGGATTGCATAGTGACAGATGTCAGTAGAGGTTATGTCATTTAATGAGACATAAGTGCTCTGCACATCAGCTTTCCTGGCAAGAGGAGCTGAGATGGTAATTGTAGAGATGTTTCTCTATGGTGGCTTCCACTGTTCCAGCCTCCTGCCACAGTCACCTGCCTTTTCCATGGCCCTGTTGCTGTTAGCAGTATAGAGGGCTGTGGAAAGACATGGGAAACCAATCGTACTAAAAAAAAAAACCATTAGAAGGGGAGATTGTTTTAAATGCAATTCCATTCCCTGATTCAGTTCACAGTCCAGCCCTATGGACCGAGTGATATTGGCACTACTGAGTAGACAGAAAATACAGGCTGCTGGGCTAGGCTTCTTTGTCACTCTTGCCATCAAGAGAGATGTTTCAGCAGCAGATGGTGGTAGGATCTCTAGTCCAAGCATGAGACTTGGGTCATGGTCAATTACCCCAACAGTAGGTGAGGTAGACTGAAAACAGCATTTTTATTTCCCAAGAGTCTAGACTCCCAAGAGGGAGCTCAGTGGGGTTATAACTGCTTTCTCTCCAGTCCATTCCTCATGCAGTTATTTGCATGTTTACTACATACACCAGTCTCAAGCCCTGACCTCCTGTGCCAAAAGCTGATGGCATCATTACAGGACATATCCTTGTATGGACATGCAAAACATACTTGCTTGAACCTATTATAAATCACATTGTAATTTTCCAAACACCTTTCTGCACCCCATAAAAAGTAACCCATGCAAGCCATTGCACACTTTAGAATGTAAAGCACCAAGTGTTTTAAAGGGAGGCTGAAGAACATAATGAAGACATTTCAGCAAGGCATCACTTTGAGATAATTTTAACCAACCTGGCATTATTTTCTTCCCTCCCAGAACACCTTAAAGATTCAAGCAGCTCATAAAGTCCAATAATGTATTTAGCATTGATCTTCTTAAGTGAAAGCAATCTTACAGAATGCTTTCTGCTCTGCTAAAGCTGCATTAAGACCTTCATTTTAACAGTGGGGGTTCTATAGCAGCTCTGAAAGATAATTTTACATCATTGAGGTTTCTTTTTTTTTTCTACATGAAGAATTTACCATTACTGACCTTGGGCTTTTTATTGCAGGAACTCTTTTAATAATACTGATGAATAAAGTAATGGCACTATGTCTGCTAAAAAGATTCAGATGTGAGTATACTCTAATTCTAGCTGCAGTAGGTTTATGAAAATAGATTTGCTGAAGGATGTTTGTGTCTCCTGACTTTTTCTTCTATATCCTTTCAACTCCATCTAGAGAAAGAAACTGGACAACAGTCTAATAGTCCTT
This sequence comes from Merops nubicus, assembly GCF_000691845.1. Lineage (NCBI taxonomy): Eukaryota > Metazoa > Chordata > Aves > Coraciiformes > Meropidae > Merops > Merops nubicus. The sequence continues at coordinate 126,279 of NW_008599837.1, forward strand.
CCTAACTGACAGGCAGTTTTGCTCACTGAATAGTTTGTCTCCTTGGACCCCAAATGGCATCCTGAAATACAAAACACTACCTTCCACCCCCTTCCATCCCTAGAGGGGAATGAGTTTCAAACAGGCTTCATGTAACAGGTGGTCTACAAAACAGTGCCAAGTAGAACAAGAACAGGCACGGAATCCAGCGAACATTTATCTTTACATGCTGCCTTTTATAGATGTGATTTGTTCAGATGTCAGAAAAACAAGTGTTTTAGTGAAGCTTAAGAACTTCAAATTCTGTCCCAGCAGGGCTGTCAAACCATGCTTGTAACCTGAAGATGTTACAATGACAAGTTCATGCAACTTTGCAGGAATTTCCTAATTACACGGCCGTGTTTTAAATTAACTTTAATCCCATTTTACTGGCTAGTGTTTTCATTCCACTGATGGGATCTGTCTTTTTCATACATCTGGGGAATATTAAAGATTTTTGGGAACCTATGTAAGCAATTGCCTTCCACTTCCCTCCTTATTTATTCCAGATAAATAGATTTTAACAGAATGGCTGATGTTTGGAGATTCCTGTTTTCCTGTGAAATGGAAAAGGGGTTTTCACCACAGGATTATGTCAGATTTATTAGTTCTGTAGCATTTCCAAAACACCTAAACAGATATCAGCAAGAAATTAATCTGGTGCTACAAAGCAGGCTTTCACCAGCAAGCAGCCTTTATTAGCATGGTTTTCTGTGCCATCTTCAGTCATGAAGGTGTTCCGAGGTCTTTCATTTACCAGCCTTTGTCTCACTAAAAATAAGATACAAGGATGGGATCATTTTTGCACAAAACCTGTATTGACTCACTGTACAGATACATGTTTGAAACAATATAAGCACTCCCCAAAAAAACAGACAATGTTTTTGATTTAGCCATTTCAGTTAAAAAAAAAAAATCCAGCGTGGTATCAGTAAAACAATTTAATCTAAATCAGAATGAGAAGGAAATTCTGGCATTGCAAAAGAGCTTTGAAACAACATTACAGTTCCAAACCCCAATATTTTCCTGCTAACAGAACATCCTCTTCCTAGTTAAATATACATGACTGACCCTATTTGTCAATTTTGTTACACCACTCAAACGTGTCAAAATCCCACCATGTACTTGCTCTGACTGAGTTTAATGAGATGATTACAAAGGACTGTGCTAAAGCAGCTAAGGAAGCTATGTTCCCAGAGCTGGAAGTCCCCTGCTCCTCAGATGGGACGCGGTGACTGACTCCTACACATTCCTACTCCATTACAAAGGAGAGCACTGTAGGTCTGACAGCATGCAGAAGAAGGAACAGGAAAAGGACCTGAGCCTGCAGACATGTTCCTTTGGGTCTTACCAGTGAAGAGAATGTAAGAGCACTTGTGCTTTTGCCTCTGTGCAATCAATTTTGTCATGTGGACTAAACAGTTTTGAATGGAGGTTACAAGTTTTGAATGTTTCTTACAGGCAAGACAGGAGCAACCCATATGAGAGCAAAGCTACAGTCCTTTCAGGCCTCCTACCAAGCAGGCTAATGAGAAGAAACAGGGTTCTACATATATATATCAACTCTTATGGAATAACCATGAGACCACTGGCTTCATTTACAACAAATTGTTCTAACCCCAAACACCCCAAATTTGCAAGCCAAGACCCTGAAGAAGATGAAACAGATGGAAGAGATCCTTGAGAGTCTTAGCATGGCTTTCTGGCTTGGGGTCTTCTAGGTGACACTATCCTGTGTCAAACGTGGATGTCTACAGCCAGAAAAGCTAATTCTCTCCACAAGATGTGAATGTGCATTAACAGAGAAAAAATCCTCCTCCAAGTCCCACACGTACTAATCATATGCTCTATCTACAATCACTATCCAGCATTCCTCTAGTTCCTGAAAAACAAAACACGCAGCAAGTAGGCACAACATAGTTCGAAACCACAGTTTCCATGTGCTCCCTCCCACTCGAGCCCTCCCAACAGCAAAGAGGAACAAGTTAACAGAAGAGGTTGTGTAGAAAGGTCTCCTCATAGATGCAGGACAAACACTTAACAGAAAGCAGTCCTCCTCAGGTTCATTCAGAGTGTTTCAGGTTGTGACAAAAAGACATTGGATCTTAAAATAAGGACATATTACAAAGCATCTTGTTCCCTTTGTGCTCCATAGCTCAAGCAGATCAGGATTTTAGAAGACACTTTGTGAATTGTTAAAATTTGAGACTAATGCTTCACAATATTTGAAAGCTGGGATTTCAGAGCTGCATTCAGAGACTACAAAGCAGAGGTTTCTGGCCTCAGCTGTTCACAAGGCATCAGCCACTATAATCAGGTTGGACTTCAGACAGGGAAACAAAGGTAGGTAACTTAGAATTAAAATCCCTATTAAGAAGCCCAGGAATTGAAACTTCATTTTCCTCAAGCTAAAGAAACACAGATAGAACTTTTTCAACAGAAAACGAGGCTCTCTGCCACAGATGCACAGTATTTGCTTCCAGCCTGAGGGACATAAAAAAAAACCCCAAACCTTGATCTTTAGAACTACTGGCATAGCCTCTGGCTATGGTTCCACATTTAGCATCAGGGACAGCCTGATCAGGCTGAGCAGCCCTGCCCCTGTCTCCTGGTCCAGTCCCTGTCCTGACAGGGCCGTGTGTCCCGAGCCGGCCGGTTCAGCGAGAACACAAACCACATCTGTCTAAGGAACAAGATAACCACACTTCCCCCCTCCTCATTTCTTCTTCTGGTACAGAACAGTAGTAGGCATTATGTTTGGGGTTTTTACAAACATACATAGAACTTGTATCAAACCAGAAATAAAGTAGGCTTGAATTTATGTGTAAGACATGATGATATTTAAGGTTATTTTAACAAATCATGTTTTAACTATATGAGATAAATAGTTTTGTAAATTTTAAAGTTCACCTGGATGTAATTTGCATTTTAAAACTGTTCCATCAAAGAGAAGGTTTTGTCTGCAGGGAAGGAAGTGAACTTGTCTGAAGTATATGATAATCAGATCTTGGAACTAGCAGATGCCATCATTTCAATCCTCTTTTATTCATGGATATTTTACTTTTTCACCCTGCTTTTTCAATTCCCAACTTGATTTCATTTGGTCATTAAAATTCAGAAATTGAAATAGCCTCTCTGCATTGCTTTCTGTACCCACCTATGATATTATGGTCACCAAAAGTTGCTTTACCACTTCAAACAAATTCTCTGAGCACTCACTCAGTGACCTCTGCAAATTCAGTCGACTTTAAAACTTCATCAGGATATGTAGACTGTTTAATGAGTGTGGCTCCCATCAAGACAGCTATCACCATTTGAATATGCTGGATGACAATCAAAAAATCCTACTTAAGTACAGCATTAAAGATTTGCGTTTCAATTTGTCTTTAATAATAGATATTTATGCAGCCTACTCTGAATGCAATACAAACATTAATAAAAAGTGCTTTATATAGAAAAATCCATCAGAACAATACCACAGGCAGGCAGCCAGCCACAGACTTGGCATACACCTTGGCAGAGGTCAGCAACCCTGACACTGCTGCGTGTCGGTAAAGCTCCTTAGTCTGATCCCTCTTCTCTAGAAAATCTGCCAGGTTTTTGCATAATTCCTCCTTCTCCCCCAAGTACGCTGCCCTCATTCACAGTCCCTTGGCCAATTTTACGTCAGCCTCTGGGGAAAAACAAAGGTGAAACACCAGTGGGCCACAGCTCACTGCACTCACCACTCCTCCCAAGTGCCCAGCAATTAATAGTTGGCAACAAGTTCAGTTCTGGCAGCAAAACCTTTGGATTAATGTGATCTTCTAAGGTACAAGGGAAATAGTAAAGTTGTCCAGAATGCTCCTCTAAGGCTTGCAACAGGAACTGAGAAATCCAAGACCAAACCAAACATCTCAGTTGTATGGGAGGGATCACTTTTACACCTGCCTATCATGGTTACGATTGCAGTGCCCTAAAACATGCTTCACCTGAAACTTCTTCACAACACTATCACTGCACGGAGCTAGGCATGAGTTAGTTATCTCACTGGAAGTCTGATGCTTCTTTATCAGTCAGAAGAACACTTGCTCCTCAAGGCCTGGATGATTTAGGCTATGCAAGGTGGAAGACAGCAGTAACTCTTGCACTAAATTAATTTTTAACTTGCTAAAGAAACCTTTAACCCTTCATGTAAACATAACTAATGTAATTGCAAGATCATGTACCACATGTGTGCATACACACACAGAGGGATACAACTGCTGGACACACACAATGACTGCTGTCATTCAGCATTCAGCTGGATTGAGACAAGTTAAAGAGTCAATTCTGCTGCAGAGAGGAGATTAGTCATGGCTACCTACAGTCTGATGTACAGACGTCCACAGCCCACTTCCAAAAGAGAACAGAAGTAATGGTTAATGGTGATATGAAGAAGGTGGTAGTGACTTAGAAAACTCTGAAAACTTATCTTCAAGTGATAGATGAGAAGATGGCACTTAACACCTTTGATCTGTCTTTAGCAGAGGTTTCAGCAAACACGGCAGACATTTAGTTATCTGGCTGCTCAGAGAAGACTGGGTTCCTCTGGGTAAAAAAGAAGGACAGTAAGGGTTCAACTTTAGCCATGCCCATCTTGAAAGTGTTTTTAACACCTGTTCTGTTAGCCTCTACTCAAGATTGAAGTGAAAAGTTTTGGTGGGGTCAAGAGGGCAGGGCATTCCATAGATATGATGGCAATCGGGCAATACCAAATACTGAGATATGGTACCCCTAGGATATTTTCAGGGTCCTTTTGTTTAAAAAAAAACAAATTAACTTTCTGCAAGAAGAGGAATGGTGAACTTAATTTTTCCACAACCCCAGAGAAGCTCTGACCCAGGGAAGAGTCCTTCCCCTGGAGGGCTGGGCAGCACACGGGGGAGACATGTTCGCAGCAGCCAGGCAGCTTGCAGGAAGCATGGCTCTGGCTACAAAGACTGGAATGTGTAATTCCATGAGCTTTTTTGGAAATTAAGTGGGGGGTGGATATCAGTCATAGTTAAAATTCCCAAACAGATGAACTCTACAGGATTACAGTGACTCAAAGCTGGGTTCATATGTGCAATCATAAAAACTGAAGAGGGGATGGTCTGGCAATTAGAACAGAGGGCAGGAGTCAAGGGATCCCAACTCTGTTCCCACTCTGCAGCCAACACAACATCATCCTGGGCTAGCATCCTGCAAGCCCATGTTTTTCTGTCAATTCAATGCACCAATACCAATTTATCTTAGCAGAGAACTTCACTGAACAGTGTTCATAAGCCTGTGGGAGAAGTACCAGAAAACAGAAAAGCCTTAAGTCTGGTGCTTGCAAGCTTAGAGCTTATCCAAGGGATATTTGTACTTGGCTATGAATGAACATTGTCACACGCAGCACTAACAAGCTTCCACCTCCACTGCAATATGTAGCACTGTGATTCTCTCCTGACAGACATGATTCACCAATATCTCAGTGCCATGAGTAATAAAAAACTAAGTGCAGGTAGTGTTTCTTTTGCTATTTAAATGTATTAAGCTTCTAGATGTGTTCATTTCGGGCAGACCAGAGAGCTTCTCCCCCATGACAAATACACTCACTTCCTCTTTCCCTTTTTAAGGATTTTAAACATACAAGACAGACCACAGGAACATGTTCCGATTAACAAAGATTTTATTATAGGAAAGTAGGAAGGTTAAATCCAAGCACTGTTCCAGGCAATTAAATATTAGCAATGCTGACACACCAAGTTCTTGAAAGGTTCAACTGTGTGAGGTACTGAGCAAAGGACTGAATCGCTCAGCACCTCACAGGGGCACAGGGCAGCTTACAAAATTGTGGTCATGAAGACACGTAAATGGGTTAGGGAAAGCTGTATCCCCACCAGAATCACCATTCATTTTAATCAGCTGAGCACTGTAATAAGATTAGAGGTGATTGGGTTGAGTAGTGGGATTAAACCCATCCACTAATCCCCAGAATTTACTATTCACAGCTCAAGTGCATTAGCCCTTCGAAGCAGAATGGGCTTCATCCTCCTCCTGAAGGATGCAACAGGCAGAAGCAGTGTGAGGTACCTGGAAAAGGAAGGTGATCTTCAGTACCATTAAATGAACACCACTGACTCTTCTGCTGACTACGTGTCAAAGCTCAGTGGCCCAGCTGGCCTGTTCACTAGCAAACTGCCCCATCCTACCAGGAGACTGCCCAGAAGAACAGCGGGTTTTTGCCTCTGACCTGTCAAAGCTACCCAGAACAGGCTGTTACTGAGAAGGGAAGCTGTCCATACAAGAAAATTACAACAGCTATTCAGGAACAGGTCATGGATATTTGGTCTTGTGCAATTTTTTTTGGCCCACATGTTTAAAGATTCTTTGAAGGATGAGGGTAAAACCAGAAAAATAGGGGAGCATTCAGGAAAATTTGATGCAGTCAGTGAAGAAAGAGTTGAAAATGTAACACCTAGAGTAGCAGGCTATGCAAAATCATTGTCAGAGCACAGCAGTAGGTGGATACGACACACACCAAAACATGAAGAAACACTAAGAAAGCATCCGTGTAAAAAAAACAGAAACATTTTATAAACATTAAGAACTTGTTTGTGAGATGGGGAAGAGCAAATGGTTACATGACCAGTGAACCAGCAAAAAGCGATGAGCCAAAATAGCTACAAAGAACATCTCCAGGCTGTTCCCCTAGCCCTTATCAAAATCCCTTCATTACTTCACTGAATTATTTATGCCAACATACATCACGCTCCCTACTACCACCCCTTTCCTGAACAGGAGAGGTTTACCATCTTTTTGGGATGTCATCCAGGCACATATTTCCTGTAAGCAATTGCCTACTCTCTATTCCTTCTCTGATGAGCCACTAGTTATCAGACTATGGACTAATTTCCATGGTCATTTCATGTACTGAATTTTCTTCAATTCTTCAGTTATAAATATTCACCATGTTTCCAAAGTATCAGAGAGTTTCAGACTACCTGGAGCAGAATAATTGTACAAGATCCTCCAAAATAGCTCCTATTACTTTTGCAACTAGGCTAGCTGGGAAAAAAAAAAGAAAAAAAAAAAAAAGTCTTAAGATTTACAGAGAAAAAAAGCTGACTAAAAAAAAAAAAAATTCTTACCTCTCTAACATGAACAAAAATATCTCCAGAGGAACAGTTGCATACACCAGCATTCTGCATTGCTCAATTTCTTTAATTTTCTTGGAGCACTGTGCTCCTTTTTTGGACTGAACTACAGTGCCCTGAAAAGGCTAAGATGACAGACTATTAACAGAACAGGTATGAAACACATTTCAAAAAAACCCCACTTGGTCTGCTGTTGACCTTTCAACAATAAAATCTTTTCTTAATGCAACCAACTTTCATTTAGCTGGTGGACTGAGGAGGTGACCACTGACCTAAGGGCCTTTCTAAGGACATCAACAGAATTTGAAATTTCAGGAACTGGCAGAGCTCTTGCCTCTACATGGGTCACCAAGGCTGAAGAAGGCAGTCTGGGGCTGCTCTGTGTTCTAAAGACTAAGAGAGCAGAGCCTCTCATGTAGCTACTGCTGAGAGATATCATAAAATGGAATTAGCATGCAGGTATTTTTCCTTAAGTCAAGAGTTTATCTTAAATGTCAAAAGCACCTCCAACACTGTACTTACTGAAAGTTCAGAGAAGGAACCACAGACACTGTGTACAAGCATCTTCCCCAAAGCTCTGTAAGACAGGGTCTGAACCAAGGTGCAGAGATTGTCTCCCGTTTTCTGGACGTTTCCCCATGTACCAGTACCTTAACTTCAGTCTATATGGCACAGACCAGGACAAAACGGCTGCATTATGCAGACTTTTCACATTATGGTTTTCAGGGTGTAATTAGGGATGAAGTTCATGGAGCATGAGGACTGCAGCACTGAAGTTCAAGTCTGCAGCAGCACGCTCTCCGTAACTGGGGAGCAAGCACGCGGTTCTGCTGTTCCCTCAGAGGCCAACCAAATCCAGCCCTGGGCACAACTACAGAGCCCACCACACCCAGGGAAGGGCAGGGACCATTCAAACATACATTCGAGCACACAGCAAGTGTAATGAGGTAGAAGCTCAAAATATGACACATTATCACATTGTACAGTTACAGAGACTGTCACAGGACAGCTACTCAGCACCGCAGAGAAATGGAAACTGCTAGCCTTATGCTTTAAGATGCTGTTCACATCAATTATCTCTCTCAGGGATGTTGTCAATAACAGTTTCATTCAGATATTCACCAGATCAAGCCTTGAGCAGAATGCTCTTTACATCCCAAGCAGTTGCTGTTGATGGCCCTCCACGGTTTTTCAAGACAACCCTAAACTTTGATTCAAATGCATATTGTGAAGGTAAAAAGTCAGTAAATCACACAAGCCCTGGCCTACCCTTCCAGCCCATCTTTCCCTGTATGCAAAATCTCATCACCAGGAATTTATCACTGCAGAGAGTGCAATGTCTTCCCTACATGACAAGGGGTCCAGATTTAGCACCCGACATGCCTGAGCACAAGAGGATCATAGAGCAGCTAGTCTGGATCTCACAACCTCAGTACGTCCTCCAGATCTGCAGCATTTTCACTCTCTGAAGTTGGTCAGAGGCACCAAGTCAATGATGAGTGGGATTTCTATTTATTTATTTATTTTTGTTAAGAAGACTTTTCAAACTGCATCTCTGTAACTTTTAAAATTTCTTTCCTTTTCAGCTAGTCCAAGATGATTTATGTCACTATCTGTGCTTTTTATCTCCTCTATCTCATTCAGACCGAACAATGATTTGCTTTCTGCATGACAAGACCGAATGGTCCTTGACAGTGAGGATAAATTCTATTTTGCAGTTTGGAAACCACAGCACCAAAACCACATAACTAACTCCAGGCCAGGACACTTACAGGAGAGAGTCAGGAGTCCATTCCAATCATTCTCAACTAACAAAATATAGGGGAAAAAAAAAACCAAAAACAATTAGTTGGAAACTAACAAGACAATTTGAATTTAAAAACAAAACAAAACAAAACAAAAAAAAAAAACACCAAAACTCAAGAACTCAATGAAGTGACTCTGATGCCACTCAGCCCAGCCTCCCTTCCCATGGGGAGCAGGCACACAAGCCAGCCAGGCACTGCTTGGTTTGCACTCTCTGGGACACAGCAGCACTCCCAGGCCATGGGTATGCATTCTCCACAGAAAGAAGGCATCTCCTCTTTTGCTCCCCTCCAGAAAGAATTTGGTAGATTGGGAATATTCAGATTTGGTGGTTTGAGATGTCAAGCCAGACAACCACAAACCTTAAGCCAACAGGAAACACAGGAATTTCTTTCCACACCTCTCACCCTGGAACACTTTTTCTTTCTCTTCCAGCTCTCCCTCCCTGAAAGCTGCATGCTGATTAAACCTGAGCAGGGGCTGTGGTTTGCAGCCACAACTTACAGATGATTGACACAGGAACGAGGGAAAGAAGTTTCTGGCCACTAGTTCCGTGTCACCATTTATCTGATAGCTAAATGCAGTGTCACCAAGGCAGTGACAAAGAGAAGCAAACAGCCTCCCAAAATAGCCCAGCTGCTCTCACCATGCTTCGCCCACCTCCTGAGGCATCCTGTGCTCCTCCAGTACAAGGAAGATCACTCACAGATAGCAAACTTTCCACTTCCTACATAATGAGGGTAAAGAAAAGGTGGGAGGAGGAAGAAACAGTAAAAGTATTAGGAGAAACAACAGGCAGCAAACCTGCAAGCAGCGTCAGTTGTGGACATGTCAAATTCATTGATCACTAAACTTAAGTGTATGAGGTCTCAGCTTTTAGCCATCACAGTTAAAGCTCCAGAACATGTGTTTTTCTGCCTGTCACACTCTTACTAGTTCTTCATGGCACCAAGGCACAGGGAGACAGGTAAGATACAGAAAAGAAGTTAAGAAGAGAGAAGCGAGGCGATGGCCAACTGGGAAATGCCAAACCCAAGTATATTAAAGGGAAGAGTTAGAGAATACAAAATGAAAGGAAAAAAATTGGAAGATGTAGGAGTTAGGCAGGATAAAGATGGGAACCAGACTCCTAGAAGGGAAAGGCTGCAAAAAGCAATCTGATATTAACAGCAAAATTCATGAACTGCTGGTGCAGCTCCTGCAGGCAGGCTTCTGCTCAAGAGTTTGTTACTTATTCTGAGTTTATTTGGCAGAAATGAGGCAAAGCCACAATCCCAGCACAGTTCTAGACAGCAAAGCAAATCCAAATTCTTTCCAGAGGGCCATTAACTTTGCTAGAAATATTTTTTTCCTCCATGATGAGCTAGCAATGAGGTCAGATCTTCCCCCCATATACTTAAAAAGCTCCAGCAGTACCATGTCCTCCCTTTCACAGACAGCTCCTCTCTGCAGAGGTGGGGAGGAAGCGGACAAGGCATGCATTCATCCCAGCCTACTTCTAACTTATTTCTCCTGGAAATGGAATGACCAGAATGAGGACTTTGGTCGTAGTCCAATCTACATTTTTTTGCAAAGCTAGTCACTAAAGCTAGTCTGCTCCAGGCATCTTTCAAGCCTGGTATTCTGAAAAAACCACGCATGCAAGTCTGGAGGCACAGGGAGGCCACGTTACGTACCACCTCAGGTTCAGAGGCTAGTTTGGTTATACATACATGACCCTGCATGCAACATGAGGAGTGCAAAGACTCTTGCTGACATTGAAAGGTTCCCCTTGCACTGCACATTTAGCCCAGATAGGCCATGTGCACAGGCATCCCGGCACCGGTGTGCAGGAGAGAAGGTGGCTTGTGATGCATCTCACTCCAGCTACAATCAGACTCCAAATGCGACATTTGAGAGTCTGATGTGGGACATGTAAGATCACCTGATGGCTCCATAAAAGACAGCAGACTGTACAGGCACTTTCCTCCTCACAAACACAAGAGACTGCAGAGAAGAGCCAAGCAGAGCCAGAGGGTAGCTAAGAAGAGAGAGGCAGAAGGCAGCAGCAATTCAGACAGCTTCACAGCTAAATTTCTACTTTAATTGAACTGTGTCCTCTGCTCTGATCTTTTCTCCTGTGATCAGTCTGTCTGACCCTCCACCATCCCCAGTTTTGACGACCATTGCTCTAAAAAGCCTCCTCACAGCTACGGAGTCAAACATTATTGCCCTCGCCTCAGACCACTCAGACTGTACCCCGGGAAGGCAAGGTAGGTTGTTACCCTGTATGCTATACTTTACAACATGAGACCTTACTCTAGGGTAACCAGCACATGCTGCTGTAATAAATATGGCAAAGGTGCTCTCACAGGTGGCTTGAAGGGCTCTTGACTTCAGCAGTTCCCCCCAGTATGGTTCTCAGATGCCAGATAGTGAACCCAGTAGCAGCAGAACAAGTACAGTCATTGAATAAGGGGAGCTCTCAATTGCCCAAGAACAACACCACACACCTGGAAAGATACTGTGGTCCAAAGCTGCCTCAGAAACAGCTCAACAGATAACAGAACCTACCTGGTCCAAGGCAAGTTTTCCCACTGAAACATAACCTGGCTTGTGCAGAGCCTGAGCATCATCTTTCCCGTATACACATCTGAGAGCTCTCTGTTCTACTTCCAGTGCCCGTGCTCCTCTGACACTAAAAGAAGTTTACATACTTAATGTTGCAGTACTTGCCAGAGGATGAAATAACATCCCAACAGCAGAATTACTACAAAGAACACATTCAAAATCTGCAGAAAAGGCAAAGGCTGCTCAACAGATGTCAAAGTACCATGGAATCACCCATATCATTCAGGGACAATGCTCAAGAAGGTGAGCAATAAAAGAACAAAGTGCATAGTCTATTTTAAAAAGGAGAATTTAAAAAAAAAAAAAAAAGAAGAGTATGCAGACATCCAGAATGTACAGGAATGGGCTACAGTTTCTTCAGAAATCATTATCACCACTTGCCTGCAGCCAAGAGACAAGCCCTGCAACACCATACTCCCAGTCACAGATCCTATATGCAAACTGGACGTATCCATCAGGCACACGCAATCAGCATGTCTAAAGCAGAAAACAGGCTACAGTGCAGGGACAACTCAACCCAGGACAGACCAGCAACACTCTGCAGCTTATTAGCCTAAGTACAGCAGCAGATTACCAGAAGTAGACTGGATGTGCTAGCTTCAGGCCCAAGGCAGTCACGAAAATCTCTGCACTCGGTTCTCTTGTATTTTAGGTTTTTAAGATTAGCCCAAGGAAAGTCAGTTCAGCTCTCTCTGTAACTGCTGGTCTAAAAATATCACATCTTCTGTCAAACAATACATAGCTAAAACTTGTTATAGGGTGTGTCATACTCCCTTCAACTATAGTCTTACGTCCATGATCTACATCTTTTAAGACAAAGAATGAAGTCCTCCAGGAAGAAAAGAAAAAGAAATCATGGCTAAGCAGTGAGAATAATTTTGAAATGAATGCAAGGCATTAAATAACACTGATATTAAAAAGCATGGGGAAAAAAGCAGGGAGAAGGAAATAAGTAAAAAGGAAGATAGTATTTTCCTTTTCAGAAAGGAAATGTTACTTTAGTAAGTGGGATAGGTGAAAAGGAATACAACCAGACAGGCCACAGTGCTTGTGTACCTGCAGGTGGACTGAACCAGTGCAACAAGTACCTGTCTACCTAAGATACTGAAACTGCTCACATTTGGGTATTTGTTCAAAGCACAGCTTAGAATTATTTATCATATATTTTTCCCCACATTCAGCTGTAATAACAGATTAACAAGGGAATCTAGCTCTTCAGTACAGAAGTGTAAAGAAGCAGACACTGTACAAGCTGCAGGCTGAACCTATCCTGAGCCAAGAGAGCTCTGTCACTTTAGATCACCTCCAAATCCTGCCCTCCTAAATGCTCTTCTAAAAGTAGTCCTATTTCCCTAGTGTTTTTGAATTAAAGCATGTTGTAGTTATGGTTACAGAAACAGCATCTGGAATGCAAAGCATTAAGCTGATCTAAGCAGAGCATCACCAGGTAAACTGTGCTTTCACTCTTTGAATTGTGTAACAATCTTCCTACTTTCTGAGTTTATTAAGGTGTTAAACATTATTTATTGTATCTGAGAATAGAGAGACACCGTTTTCAGAGGAAATTCCTCACATGGGAAAATATGCCTCACTGACAAATGGAAGGGATTAGCTTATTATGGAAAAAAAAAAAAAAAAAAACCAAAAATGTTCCTTTAATACCTGCCTCTACCTGAGGTATACAGTGACAGAGAAATTATCTTATCAGGCAAACATGATACCATTTCCATCTTCTCACTGATCTCATCCCTTGAGTGTCCTCACCTTCCAGTGCTGTGCTGTCCAAAACTTCCCTAACTAACCTACTCCATTGCTCTGTTATTCCTTTTCCTTAACATGTAGCCTGAATCTTCATGGATTACATTCAAGCCTTTTACTGCCTGCCTTAAAAAGAAAAATACATTGACGTGATTCCTCTGGCATGGTTATTTCAGGGTGCAGTCTGCCATTTAAAGCTTCCTCTGCAGCTTCAGGCCTCCATTATACTGTCCTTTATTCTGTCCAATGTTGTTCTGCACTGTCAAACAAGCTTCATAGTACAGCCTAATACAGTGAGAACAACAAAAAATTCAAACAACCAGATAAGAACAGGGAACAAGAACCCAACAGAAGCAGCCAACTCCTGTGGTCAGCTGGTGAGTCACAGTTTTGCTGGTTCAGTTTCTCACCGATCATATGCTCGCATCGTACCACCAGGACAAGCAGTTTGAATGAATAAGCACTTCCGCATTAATGCTGGCTTCTGCAGGTCTATAAAAGCCAGCAACATGAAAAAAAGTATCAAAGAAAGCATTGCTCATGCTCTTTTTCCAGCAGAAATTATAAGGAACATGAACTGATAGCAAGGTCAAAACAACCAAGGAACTAAGTACCCATGTGCACTGGAAGCTATGGATGAGAACATCCTGGCACCAGATACTGAGAGTTATAAAAATAAACAAGTTAATAAACTGGATGGATTCAAGGAAAAGTAGTCTGATTTGGGCTCCTGGTCTGATCCAGGATGGCCATTCCACACACCAGGACCTCGGAGCATCCCAGCAGGGCAAACACATTAACATAAATTTTTGACTGGACCCAGCTTCATCAAGCCATCCAGGTTCATTGACCTGCTGCTTGCAAAGGCAGTGTCAAAGGTGGCAGAAAAGCTGGTCCCACAGGTACAGAAAAGCACTTGTGCTTTCAGGGGTCAGCTACAGAGTGGGTGGGAACTTCAAGCTCACGCTCAGCCATTCAACCAGATCCAAATAAATCGCTGCCAGCCCCAGGCTACTGCTATCCTGCCCTCCCTTGTTACCACTAGACCCTTCATCCTGGTCTTGAAAATCCTTTCCAGTAAGGTTGGGAAATGTGATTTCAGACTATTCTCATGTAAAAAACCTCTCAGATAGTTTCCCCAAGCTCAACACAGAGTTAATTACAATCATACATAACTAGGTTTAAGAAACATTCTGTGCCCCACATGAAAATGACGAGCGCATGTTCTTAAATCAGGTACGTATGAGAAATATGTATTGTGACAGGCATCCTTCCTAGAAACAGCTCTGGAACAGTCCTACTTAAAAGGGGAAAGGCCCTTCAAAACAGATGAGGATTCACTGCTCTTTAAATATAAGAAGGATATAACACAGTCTTGCCTCTGAGAGAAGACAAATGTAGACTTCCATCTTAAAAACAGCATTTTTTTAAGAAAAACTGTCAACGGTTGCAACAGAACACAGGTCTCCAAGAGGTTACACAATTAGAGCCATCAGAAGTTCATGAGCAGCAAACAGGAACAGTTTAACACCAGCAGAGAGTTTTATCTCACTCATCAGCCGGACTGAACTCTTCATGCTCCAAGCCCATCAGATGCAGACCATGAGCTCCTGAAGCAGGGTACAGCCATTTGAATTGCAGCAACAGCAAAACTACCTCTGCCCAAACCACCAGCAATTCTGCCAGCTGCACTTCATTAACAAGCTGAAAATGGCTGAAGGCAGCTTTTGTCTTCAATGCTAGAGAAAGAGAGAGACTAGAAGGAGATATCAATGATCACAAAATATAGTTAGGAAACTCACACCAGCATCAGACATGTCACATCGAAGCGCTCCCACGTCATCCAAAACAGTGTAAAAAACAATAAAAGGTTCCCTGAGAAAGAGTATGCAGCTCAACTTCAGGGTTAGAAGTTGTGGCAGCTTCCTCTTGTGACAGCATACATCCTAACCCAGCATCTTGAAACCCCCACCAGTAAAGTATATCAAGAAGTGTACAGGCAGCAGCAGATGACACCTGGTTGGAGCACAGTTTTTAAAAAAAAAAAAAAAGGAAAGAAAAAAAGGCTACTATAACACTGTGCTGCAAACTTGCAGGGAGACTGGTAGTGGTTCAGACTGGATACAAGCTACTTCCAACTGTCATTCTAGTAAGTTTATCCAAAAGGTTAATGTATTCATTGACAGGAGGGCTGTGGGTTATTGCACAAAGCAGCAGCACAGCGTTGGCTTATTAGACACTGTTGACACCAAGTCACTGACGTCTCTGTCCTCAAGTTGACCCTTCTGATTATTTTCTAGCTCCTCTTCTCCTGGTTTGGGTCACCTGATTTGCAGAAATCTAACCCAGAAATAAGTGAAAAGCTTACTCAGGGTTTAGTACCTTGAACTTACTCAAGGAGGGTGAGAATGGATAAAGTGGGATCCCTCAGGGACACCTCCGGCAGGACCATCTCACCTTGCCTTACAATTCTGGGCATTCAGAAAACCATGTCCTGAGTCCTGATACTCCACTAGGAGCTCCCCAACAGAACAGCCACACAAGGTCAAACTAAAAGAAGTCCACCTAGTCTTCTTCACAGCAATGGTCAAGAGGTAACACTGAAGGATTGGTATGTCTTATCTCCTAATGGTATCTCCCAGAATATACCTGCAATATAGGTACTTTTCTAGGAAAAGGTGGCATCCCTGTGAAGCAGTTACCATGGAGGAATTCTGCTCTTTCAGTGGGTTCTGCAACCAAAGATCTCACCCAGCTGCCTGTGGGCCAGCACTTAGCCAGCTGACTCTTCACCTCTCCCTCATCACAGCTTACCACCTCACTTTCCTACACTTGTAATAGTTTTCCCTGAGGCAGTGGGCTTGAGCATTTCACAAAACATTTTGTACACTTGGTCAGCACCTTGAACACTATGTCCAGATTGAAGTATTTCACATCAGTGCTAATACACTTTTTGCCTCTGAATACTGAGCAGCATAGGCTATGCATACAAAGCAAGTGGAACTAGTACATAAAATCTGCCTACAGGTTTAAACATCGAGTAAATAGAACCATGTATTTTTCACTCTGAATTCCAGTTCCCAGGTTTACCCCCTCTGCCTGTACTATTTGCAGCATTAGCACAAGATTGCCAGCACCAAGCTATCCAAAAGAAGCATGTGCTGCTTATTTTGCTCTTAGTTTTAAGCAGATTCTGAATAGATTTTGAGAGAACATTACCCGCTTGCCTTGATCTTGCACAAAACAGTTTCTTGATGGAGAAACAGGAATGGGGATGAGTTCTACTGAAAAAAGATTTAATTCAAATTTTAAGGTACCATTAGATCAACAAGCAGGTACTGCCACAGGAGCCCTGAAGAGTTTGCCACAGCTTTCAGAGAAAAAAAAAAAGGCATGCTCTTTAGAAAACTTTATAATTGAAAAAGGAATACACTGCTTCTTAGAATAGTTGTGACTCATATAGGTTCCACTTTTGCATAAGGCTTATTATGCTAACTAATCAATTAAAATGTCCATTTATTTTTAACAAATCTAGCCATCCTTGATATAACCTGTTTATTTGGTGCTGTCCATCATCTGCCCTTGATCCATAGGCTAGATTAGCCAGTACATTCATAGGCTCATAACAGAGTTTTAAGCACCTCACTTGCCTTGAGATCTTGATCAGTCTTGCAAACTAGACTTCCCTGCTGTGCAAGAAAAGTCTGAGCTAAGTAACAAGGGCCCCATTCCATGTTCATACGAGGGCTGTTAAAATGCATGGACATGAAGATCCCAATCACCTACACTAGAGACTACTCAAACTGGTAGCTTAATGGACTACCTGCACAGCACCATCGTTATTCACATCATGCATGTAGCTTACTTCAGAATAGGCTCATTTTAAGCACCACAACCATAGCTTAGATCCAGAAAATCACACAGAATCACTATGGTGGGAAAGGACCTTTAAGATCATCAACTCCAACCACTACCTAACTCTACACCATATCCCTTTTAAATACATCCAGGAGTGGTGATTCAACCACTTCCCTGGGAAGCCTGTTCCAATATTCGATTACTCTTTCAGTGAAGAAGTTTTTCCTAACATCTAACTTAAACCTCTCCTGGCTTAATGCTAACTTAATACCATTTCCTCTTGTCCTATCAGCTGAGGCATGTAAGAAGAGACCCATACCTGCCTCCCTACAACCTCCTTTCAGGTAGTTGTAGAGAGTGCTACGGTCACCCCCTCAGCCTCCTCTTCTTCAGGCTAAACAACCCCACTTCCCTCAGCCACTCCTCATAAGGCTTATCCTCAAGACTCTTCACCACCTTTGTTGCTCTTCTTTGCACACCCTCCAGAACCTCAATGTCCTTCTTGTATCGTGGTGCCCCAAACCGAACACAGTACTCAAGATGAGGACCGACTACAGTGGGACAAGCATTTCTCTAGTCCTGCTGACTACACTACTCCTAATACAGGCCAGGATGCCATTGGCCTTCTTGGCCACCTGGGCACACTGCTGGCTCATGTTCAGCCGGCTGTCAGTCAACACCCGCAGGTCCATTTTGCCCAGCAGCTTTCCAGCCAATCCCCCCCAAGTCTAGAGCTGTGCATGGGGTTGCTGCAGCCCAAGTGCAGGACTTGGCACTTGGCCTTGTTAAAGCTCATACAGCTGACCATGGCCCATCGGTCCAGCCCACCCAGGTCCCTCTGAAGGGCTGCCCTACCCTCCAGCAGATCAACACACCCACCTGACTTGGTGTCATCTGCAAACTTACTGAGGGTGCTCTCAGTCTCCTCATACAGATCATTGATGAAGATGTCGAAGAGGAGCAGCCCCAGCCCTGAGCCCTGGGGACACCGCTTGTGACTGGCCCCAGCCGCATTTAAGTCCATTCCCACCACTCCCTAGGCCTGGCCATCCAGCCAGTGTGTGACCCAGCGGGGTGTGCCCCCAGCCAGGCCCAGGACAGCAGGCTGTGTGATGAGAATGCTGTGGGCACAGGGTCAAAGGCCTTCCTGAAGTAGAGGAAAACAACATCCACAGCCTCTCCCTCATCCACCACGCGTGTCACCTTGTCATAAAAGAAGATGAGGTTTGTTAAGCAGGACCTGTTCTTTGTGAACCCATGCTGACTGGGCCTGATGACCTGGTCACCCTGGAATTCAAAAGGGAAAAATGTCCCTAAATGTATTTAGTATTCTGTTTGTCATAACAGACAGCAACAAAAATTACAAAATGACTTAGGAGTTGAACAAGCTTCTTCTATTAAGGAGTAATCAAGTGTATGATAGTAAAGAGCACCATGAACAGCAGTCCACATCCATGCATCTTAGTATATCCTCCTCTGATTTGGAAACCTGTTCTCATTAGCCCAATAAATGCCTCTCTAAAGAAGAGAGTTAAAAAAAAAAAAAAAAAAAAACCAAAAAAAACCACACCAAACAAAAAAACACCGAAAAAAAAGCCCAAACCCCTACCCACTGCAGATATTCAAATATGTAAAGATTCAGTATAGTACTCTAAGATTCTTTTTCTAGTACAAGCATGTGTTCTGATTTGTATTGATATTACAGCACTTACAACACGGCTTGAACACAGGAAGTGCTTCATATAACTATGCTATTGTAGCCACAGCACAAATCCAGCACCCTGCGCAACCAAATATACTCTTACAATAAATAACAAAGGAAGAGGGAGTTCTGAGATGTGGTCAGACACTTCTTCACACAAAACAACACTTTTAAACTCAATGAAAGTGATTGTTTCCCCTTCTCTCATCTTACAGAAGCTCTTAACGATCTGCAATGATAAAAAGGTGAATTTAGCAATTCTAAGCCAAAGCTTTGTCTTTAAGTTAAAACACACACCAGCAAACAAATTTCATTCTAAGGCCTTTTTGAGTCTTTAAAAACATGCAACAAATAAGTGGTTGCACTAGGCATTTGGTCTTTCTTCTCTTAGGTATTTTATGTCCTAAAATTCTTTAGGCTTCAACAATAACACAATGGAGTTGGGTTAAAAATAAAATATTTTTTTTAAAAAAAAGTTCCTTTTTCCCTTTTTTTTTTTTAAAGCTTTTTACACATGAAGACAGACAATGCTTTTCTGCATTCAAATGGGCAGTCTAGGATTCCTTCAGAGGTTGAACACCAACCCGCATCAAATTTAGGGAGCTGTAATAGTAACTTTAGAGACAAACAAAATTAAAAAATTAAATTATTCTAAATTCACTCAGGGACAACGGACTTCTGGATTGCATTTCCACTTTGTAAACCATGTAGTATGTTCTGTCTAACTAACATTAGAAAACTGATGAAGTTCTGCAATTCACCTACATGCACTCTAGGTTTCACATAAAAAGAGGTTTTCGTTTTGAACTCAAGAATATTGTGACCAGGAAAGAAAACTCAACATTCATTAGTTTAATGACATTCTGGAGCCAAATTTACTGTCAGCTGTTATGTAATCTTCCCTTTTGATTTCCCAAGGCAAGATGACATGTGCAGCCTGCCAAAGACAAACATTAATATTACTTAACAGCTGGAATAATGTGTATGACACGGATTGAAGGCAAAAGGGTAAATTAGCTTTTAAATGAAAAATAATAATGGAATATAAGTTAACAATGGTCTCTGCCCGGCAGGGAAGTGTTGAATTCCCCGTGCTGAGTCACTAAAGAAAAGGTCAACAGGCAGAGCCCCCTCTCAACCAACCAAGCACCAAGGAATTCTTGCCTTAATTATATGTGAACTGAATCAAGTTGAACAAATCTCTACAAATGAGACCTATGAAAACAGGAAACTGAGAACCTGATGCAAAACCAGAGGCTGTCAAGAGGTCCTCTGACACATTTATGTTGGAAAAATATTGTTGTTGCCTCAGGACATCAAATCAAATATGCTCTCCTTTGTTTTACAGTAAATTTGGGAATGACAGAATGCAAAGCTCAGTCAGCAACACAAGAAGTTTACTCTGAAATTGCTTAAGACACTGTCAGGCCTGCTTGGCCAAGCTAGACAATACTAATAAAAATTGTGAATGTTGACAAGAAGTATATTGTAAACTTTTAAATATTTTGCTGTTCATAAAGTCATCTTTGTAAAACAGAAGACCTTTAAAACAATCAAGACAGATGTATGCATTTACCATGGCAGTGCTGTACCAAACGCTTCTGCAAATTCTTCTAGTTACTCTGTCACTATTGCACTCTGATACCTCTTCTAACTGGAAACATTTTGCAGATTTGTCTCTTAGGCGGAGGGTGATTTAAGATTAAAGTGAATAAAACCACTTAATTCTGGTTGTAAATTTTTCAGAACACTAGAGACTCATTAACCAGTAGTGCAGTAATGAACATTTGTGCTGTAACTTGTTGCCCAGGCAACAAAGGATTGTATTTATCAAGCGTGAAATTAGCATTAGGAAGTAGCTCCTATGGAAATTGAGTAGAAGCTATTGTAGCACTGTAGCTTCCCAATGAAATTTGAACAATTGTGATCTCTTCCAAAAAGAAAGTAAACACTTGCAGGGGTTGGGGGGAATCTTTCTTCTGTTGCAGAGGTGAGTCAGCAGTAGCTCCCATTAAAGTACTTACACTCACAGCGGTATAAATTCATCAGAAGAAATTAACTAGTTCTATAACTATTCTATAAGAACATACCATAATTTAAACAGTAAGTGACGGTCAAATTGAAAGTCTGTACAGGAAAGGCAGGAAGGGGCTAATTTTCTGTATATTAGGACAATCTAGCATACTTACTTTATCTTTTTTATTTTCACAAACACCTAATCCTAGCTTAAGTCCAATGCGTACCCTGCTTGAAGGTGTACCTGCAGGTAATCTAGCAGAAGGATTAAAGTGTTTTGGCTAATCAGACAGCAACACTTAGATCTTTTCCAACAGGGAAGCTTTGTGGACTTTTACAGCAGAAGCCTTGTATATGAGTACCATTTCTCCATCAAAACTGAAAAAGTAGCCAAGCCTGCCCTGCTGAAGATTGTCATAGTTTGTCCTTGGCCCACCTCCAAGAGACTCAATGAAAAGCTCACATCAACTGTAAAATGAAAGACCTCTCAATTTCATCTCATACACCTAATTCAAGACACACATACAAAATGCTCTATCTCCTTGTGAGCCTTTCATAGAGGACCTGCTTCTTAACACTTGTTTTCCTAAGCATTTTTGGCTTCAGCACTGCGCTCTTCTTGAGCAAGACTCAAGTCATCTAGGCTCTTCCTCAACGGGTGAACTACTTCGCTTTTCAGATTTGTACTGCTGCCTCACAGAATGCATGCTCAGACTATAGACAGTGTAAATGGGTTAGTTAGAAAGGGAAAAAAAAAAAAATCAGTCACTCCATAACCTTGGTGGCATAATTAATTTTGCCAAGCCAGACCTGCTAGCTATGCTTGATGAGACTAAAGAACACCTCATGAACAAGGTTTGTTAGAACACAGCAGCACCACTGGGAAGCTACTCCCTGGGCCCTTAAGTGTTTTCTCATTACTAACCTGCTTGTAAGAAAGCCTCAAATTTATGCAAAAACCTCACAACCCCAAAGATACAAAGCCCCCAGAAAAACAACACACAGGAACACGATCTGTGAAGCTGGATAAGTAAGCTTTCAAAAGACCACATAGATCTGACAATTTGAAAGCCTCCACACATGCAAACAGGTATCACTGTGGCTGAAAACTGCATACACAACCACCCTAGATGCTTCAAGATTAAAACAAATTCCATTAAATTGTACTCTTCTTTTCAAAATTAATATGTTATGGTTGTGGATGTGTCTCTACAGCCAGGAACCAGAATCATATGAACAGGAGCACAAATTTCACTTTTGCCACCAGGTCTGAACTGGAGTATCAGATAAACATCTGTATTAAATGTCCTTATAGGAAAGTTATTTTCAGTTTCAGTAAGATTTATTATCCTAAGGTGAACAAACCAAAATTAACCTACGATGTGACTGAAGTTAAAGTAAAAGACTTTGCTTGTTTGACAAAGAGGGGCTAAGAGGGATTTCTATATAAACCAAAAAGTATTAAGACTGGTTTTAAGCCACACCAAACATTTGTGTTTCTTGCAAACAAGTGTGATCAGATAGTCAGGCATGGAAATGAAATACTGGCGCAGACGTGACCCCAAAGATGGGAGAGTTGAGAAAGCTATGATGCACGCTACAGCAATGGAGTTGTGGTGACACAAGCAATGAACTACAAGCAAGGTTTGCATTCACAGCTCATTAACTCCTCTGCCGTAACTGCCTATATGGAAACTCTTACCTCGCCGCACACACAAGGCAGCCAGCTCCACTTCTGCTGAAGGGTCAAGCTCTGTTGCAATTAGCATGTTATTTATCCACTACACTAGCTGCCTGTGTAGGCCTGCCATGTAGAAACAAAAGCCAATGTTGCTCTTAGCATAACAGCTCAGGGTAGCAAATATTGTAACATAAGCAAAATCAAACAATTTTCCTCGGGCTCAACAACTGTTTGGCTTTGGTTAGAGGTGTGCCAGATATTCCTTTTTTTTAAGGAAGCAGCAACAAAATGAACACTTTTCCATAGACTTTCTTGTTTAAGAAAAATGCCAACAGCTGAGGCAGTTGCAGGCAAGATAATTGTCCATAGGTGGCATGCACAGAGAAGGACACGAGAAGTAACATGACAGACTTTAGTCAGAACACAGCTTGATGATTACAGTAGGTTAAAGATGCATCAGAAGGGACAGGAAGCTGCTAATACTGCTCCAGTTGTGGATTCTTATTTAATTCCCATGTTCTCCTCTAGAAAGGCAGCAATAATAAGCAAATCACTCCTCTTCTCAAACAGCACTGCCATCGCAGCCTTATTTTAACAAGCACACAACATCACTTTTAAACTACAAGAACAAAAGCAGAGTTAGGCCTACAGCTTCAGCGTAAGCAGAGCTGAATGGCTTCTCTGTAGAAAGAGCTGTCAGCGGTGAGATCAAAGATCCTCCAAGCCAAAACCTCATCTCTCCCCAGGGCCAATGACATAAGCCCAGGGAACAAGAGTACACAGTGAGCACTCAGCAGCCTTCCCAAGGATGCTCCTCCTGCCCTCAGTGGCTCAGCTCACAGGCCAAGGTGATATGTGGCTATTGATAGAATAACCCAGCCCACAAAATTTCTCCTATTCCTTTTCCGTGTATTGCAAGCAGTAAGAGCAAATGCAGGTTCAAAACCTATGTTGTAGGATAGCTACTGGCCAACACAGGTCAAACATCTTGATACAGACTGCAAGGGTTAAACAAGGTTTAGCAAAGATTATAGAATCCTAGAATTGTTTTGGTTATAAGACTTTTAAGGTCATCAAGTCCAAGCAAGACTTACAATAATTTAATTCAGTGAAAGCAATGACCACATCCACAGAGACTACCAAGAAGCCCAATGACAAATGCAAACAAAGACCACTCCAAAGATATTCCACCAGGATGTGCTCAGAAGGGCTGCTAAACTAATTTTTTTTTAAAGTACACTGGTTTATGACCTATTTTCATGGGACTCCTTTCTCTTAACCACCGTAGGTATTCAAAAGTTTTAAGACAGAAATGCTCCTTAGCCACACACCGTACTGAGAAGGCTTGATTTGATTGTGAGATCCAGACCAGAATCTCATTAACTGAAAAGCCAACACCAGAAAAACCTAACAGGTGTTATACAGATTTCAGCTTTGATCATTTCTTCCTCATCAACAATATAACTCTGAAATCAATACATTAATTACAAAAAAAAAAAAAAAAAAAAAAACACACCTGAACTATTCTCTGCTGGGCTTGGGCTCCATCACATGGTAAAGTAGGATTAATCTAACTGCCTGTGAAAAAGAATAGCAATAAGCTTAGGTTTATTTTCAGGAAACATTAACTTAAAAAGGAAACAAATCCAGGCTTAATTTAAAATCATGGTTGGCCATCTATACCTAGATTAGATGTGGCAGATACCTTCCACCATCAACAGCTTTCTAAGTTTGCTTCTTGCTGCATGCACAACTATCAAACCACCCCCATTTCAAACAACCACCTTGCAAGATGCCACTCGAGTAACAGGACTGAAGTGTGTTTAGATTATGAGATATATGAAGCTGCAACATGGCTGAGAAGTGCATGCTGATGGGCAGGGAGCAGGGAAGGTAAGTATGAGTGCTGCCTGACAGCAGGAGGAAACGCTACAAGCAAAGCCATGTTCCAAATATTAGCTAATTGCTTTCCTTATTTGTCAGGGGAATCATCTCAGTCACATATTGTGAGCCTACTATTTTTGTACAGACCAGCTTTCACACTGAGCAAAGACACTATGCTGCCTGGGTTTTGGTTTTTTTTTAAATAATCCTTAACAAGACACTGATCATAGAATCATAGAATCATAGGGGTTGGAAGGGACCTCGAAAGATCATCTAGTCCAACCCCCCTGCCAGAGCAGGGTCACCTAGAGTACATCACACAGGAAGGCGTCCAGGCGGGTTTTAAATGACTCCAGTGAAGGAGACTCCACAACCTCTCTGGGATGCCAATTCCAACACTTAAAGCCTTATACAGGTCAGACCATCTGTTTCTTAACTTGGGAGGAGAGAAGACTGGATAAAAACACCTTCCCCTACCATTTTATGTGAATCTCAAGCAAAGACCTTGCAATAAAACCTGAACTATCTAACATACATGTTTTGTGTCTCCTCATATATCCCACTACAAAACACACTTAAAGAAACAAAATTAGCAATAAAGTGCCTCAAGAATTTGCCCAAGAAAATCACTTGTCAAAAGTAAACTTATCTTGTAGAAGTAATAAAACCTGAATGTTAAGTTTGGGCTTTTTTTTGGTTTGTTTTTTTTTGGTTGGTTGGTTTGGTTTTTTTGTTTGTTTGTTTAATTAGAAAAGTACTGGGGGATTTCTTAGTGAAAAATCAAAAGAAGAGCAAGTGGTGGGGAGAAAGGAAGATGTTGGGGGGGAAAAAGCAAGCCTAGCACCACTGATTAGCCTTCCTGTGTCCCTCAAAACCTAAATCTAGCACAGAGTTTATCATGCACTGTACACAAAGCAGGGTCTAAGAGGAAGATAGTTTTTCTCAAGACAGCAGGACAGCTAGCAAAGGGTAGTACTATTCCCCAAACAGCAGCTCTTTTTGTCAGATATCAACAACTCAACATGTGCATTAAACTAGCTCTTGCTTTCTCACAATTTCTGACCAAAGAATTTTAAAGGAAGTGGTTACCCTGGTTTGGGTTTTTTGGAGGTTTTTTGCCTCTCTCCTTTTTGTTGTTGAATCCAGTGATCAAGAGCTATTCATCCCACATGCAGAAATCCACAGCAGAAGCCTAGCTATCCCATCGTCTCTACTAGCTCTCTAGTCTGAGTTCCTGCTATCCACTCTCTATCCCAATAGCCATGAAAGGCTGTTAGATGCCTTCTGAGACACCTGGTATATAAGGTTCCTGTTTCTTTGAGCAGTGAGCAAGCTCGTCCCACATTAAAGAGGAAAAACTGAACTCCATTGAATTAAAAAGAAGAGTTGCTATCAGCTTTGATTGGAAGAAAAATTAACTTGATTTCTTAGTCAGGTACTGCTGCTAGCAGAAAACAAGGAAAACAACACTAGAAATAAAATGAGACTGAGCTGGTAAGACTGTGTAAGCACTCTCTTCCCACCCCACCACCACAAACATTCAATTCAAATAGTTTAAGTACATTTATAAGAAACTCTGAAAAGCAGGGCCTTCCGTAAAGTAGCTCTCACAGTCCCTGCTTCAACCTGTTCAAACCAGCATATTTACACCAGATTGCTTAGAAAGCGAAAGAGCAGGCTACTTTTCCCACCGCTTTACAGACTGCTATGCAGGAACTCAATAGCATCTAGAAGGTTAAAAACATGTTTTCAATACACTTCTCTGCAACAACAATGAGGGCAGTGCAGAGCTAACCCAGGGCTGAACAGCAAAACAGTTATATCTGCAAACATGCACATTCTTGGCTATGGCTGTTTACAGGTTTGTGATTCATAATTAATACCCCCAGTGAAAACAACTACTCGTATCTGAAAGCCCTAGAGCCACAACGAGCTAATTACTAATAAAAGCTCTCCAGTCTCGGTTAAGCTGTGGGAATGCAACCAGGCACAGCAAAGTGCAATGGTGAGCAAAGTTTAAACACTCTGGGTACTTTTTTCATAAATCAGCTACAGTTCTCTCTTCCTCTTTCATATACCCACAAAAATAGAACACCTTGCCCCACAACATGACACATGAGAAGGAGGAATAAGAGCCAGCCCAAGTAAGAAGAACAGAACCAAACACAAGAAATCCCCCACCCAGGTTTCTCACCAGGCCACTGGGGACTTCAGTCAGTCCATCACCTGCAGCCAGTCAGGCTCGCAGCAGCCGCCGCCAGCTGAGCAAGCAGCGCCACTCTGCAGAAGGCACGTCAGACAGGCTTCTCTCTGCACCATGCACCACACAGGACACACCAAGATGGGCCGTGCAGAATATGTACCTGACCTGCATGTTGTTTTTTCCAGGAAGAACTGACAATCTGGTTTGAGAGCTACAGACCTGTTGAAGTCCATTTTGCACTGACAAAAAGGCCTCCCTGGTAGCACTAGAAGTGCAACAAAAACCTTCAGACATTTTCCTTCAGTTCCTCTCACACACCTCAAGTTTCCCAAATGTAAGCAGAGAGTACAGTAAGGTTCCTGCAATAAAACCTTGCCCAAATGGCCGTTTAGGTTAAAAAAAAAAAAAAAAAAAAAAAAGAAAAAAAAAAAAAAAAAGGAAAAAAAACACAACATGGCTCTTAAATAAGTAACCAGCTAGAACTTCAATTACTTGAGACTTTTCCTTAAGAGATCCAACAAAGTTAGAAACTGCATTTCCCAGGTAAGTGGTGCAAATTTAGCTGCTCTGTACAGTAGGGAGGCCTACTCCTCTTAGGCCGTGATTGGGACCAATACGTCAACCAGCTCAGTGATGTGGCTTTTTGGAAGCTCAGCACACATAACTGGAACATAATTCGGTTTATAAAGTTCAGGACAAATAAGAATTTCAAGACAGTGTTAGCAGAGATTATAAACTATTGTCTTTATGTTACTGGGCAGTCAATCTACAAAGAGAAAAATACAAGTGTCAGGATCATCTCCCACTTACAACTCCTCTTTTAAGCAATTTTGGCACCAAGCAAAGTGAACGGGAGGACACACTCATGTACAAAGATAGCAAAGTCTTCTTACCAAATGTGAAGGGCTGTCAGTGTCCAGACCTGCTTCTCTGAGCACACACCCCCACGGCAGCACTCTGCTTAACCAAGTTACCAATTAGCAGTTCTGCTAGCAGTGATGGTCCCACCCATCATAAGATGATTATTACTGCTAGATCATACCAACAGCAATTGTGTCAATTAATGATGAGGCTGACTAGAGCCATATTTGTTCTGAAATTTGGAATTACAAGGTCAGGACAATGCTCTATTAGCATAAAATCTCAGAGGTCATCTTTCTTTACCTAATGGCTTGTGAATAACCATTGCCATGCTGGAAAGCTACAGTGCTTCTCGAGAAGTCAGATTTGTACTTCAGTGATGCGCTGAGTGTTTAGTGGGTAAAGAAGAGGAGTCAGAAAATAACATCAGCCATAACTCTTTGCAAAATTCAAATAACTCACAAGAACAAGCTGCTGTGTTTGGATATAAAGCAGGGACAACAGACCAAATGCAGGTAGTGAATATTCATGGAGCTGTGTAGGTTGAGTGACTTGGATAAATCCCCACTTTGGAAGAATAATCATTTCTGACATTTAAAAAGTTAACCTTTCCCAGTGAAACATTAGGACTTCCTTTCTTTTTGCTTTCTTTTAATGAATAACCATTGCTTCATGAAGATGAGCTGCTTGAACCGTTTCAGAACATGCACATGTAAGAATATTTTGCAGTGTGTTGTCAGAACGGCATAAGCTTGGACAATCATGACAGAAATTGTCACCACAGCAATGTCAGTTACGATTAAAAGGCCTCCTAGCAAACCAGCCTATGACTGTAATGAAATTTAATTCTCTACGAGAGAAGAAGTTTGTGGGAAGGTGGGAAAAGAGAAGGTGGAACCTCTTGCCTAAGAAAGTATCCACACAAGCCTGTTGCTCATTATCCAATGGAACAAAGAAGTCACAAGAATTTCACAAGTCCCTTTTCAGCAAATAAGGATGTCTGCAGAAGGCAACAGAGCATTCTGACAGCTCGCACACCAATTGCATTTAGAACCCATGTGTTAGAAGGTAAACCTGTCCAGAACCATCAGAGCAGAGATTCATCACCGCCTTTCTCTTGTGCAAAATCTTAAAGTGAGTATCAATTTTGCCTTCAAGTCAGACAAAAATTCAGACCACCTCCAGGCTCCTAAGCAAGAGAGGCCAAAAAAGCCAGTCTCCTAGCTGCTAGAAATACAACTGCTTTGCTACAGGACATGCTTCTGTTAGAGCAGATTTTCAGCCCTGCTGGAAAAGAAGGTGAGGAGATTTGCTGTACTTGTGCCTAGAAAGGCATGAAATACGCCATAGTTTTTGATGTGGGATATCAAAACAGGGTTAATTTGCAATTTGTCCTAACAGAATATGATAATGATCTTGACCCCAGCCCAGCCCTGAACATAAGCACATGTATATGACTGACATAACTACCTCCAAATAGCTTGAAAGAGCAGAAAACTGGAAGCAGAGAGAAACTTTGCTTATTCCTAAGTGTTATGAAAAGATGCAAGTCTTAGTATGACTTACTCAGCACTTTTCACTTCCTCATTACTGACCTTTCCATTGAAGCATCAGAGCTATTTGGAAGAGCTGCTGGAGACAAGCCACTAAACCATTTGGAGAACATGAAGCACACACGGCTTCACCCTCCTCCACCTTCCTACTCAGTACAAGTTTGCAGGCAGTGTTTACTGTGCAACAAGGCCAGAGTGAAGCCACAAAGAAATCTTATATGATAAAGAGAAGGAATAAATAGTTAAAGAGGGTCAGTTTTCTGTCCTTATCCCTATCAATAATCAAGCTGTAAGTTAAGGAGATGCATCCTTACCCTGTGGAGTTGATTGCCAGACTTCTTCCATTCTGAACTCTAGTGTAATTATTACATGAATTCATTTCTTAACATCATAGATACTATGCAGAAGTCATCACTGAAATTGACTGCTTCGCTTTTTAATGACCTTGCAGTCACCTCTTACTTTGCTTGTAGTAAATCACATGAAGTCCATGATCAATAGTCTGACAAATTGGTGACATTGCTATGAATTGGATACTCTTCTTGTGTAATGCAATGCAGATAAAACAAATAAAAAAAAAAAATCCCTCGTTATTCTTAAGTACATTCAATTCCAGTTAGAGTTTATTTTTCCTCGGCTTAGCTTCACTAGTCAGCATGTTTTAGAATAGGAATGGTTAGCAGTTGATGAGCTACTTAAAGGCTGCCTATGGAGTTCTGTGTATTTGGCCAGAACAAAGTGGACACTGCTTAGCAGAGGCCTGAACAACAACACCAAAAATTAAGATTAAGGTTGTATGCTGTATTTTATTCCCAGAAAAGAGAAAAAGTGAGTTACTTCTTTTCATTATTTTTAAGACGAAAAGGGAGTTGACTGACTAAAAAAATCTAGAGCAGAAAGATACTTCAGACACCTTCAGTTGAAGATGATGAAGAAGCCTGCAGAGGAAGAGTCTGTTCCTATTGGAGAACTGACTGGCTGTGCAAGTCTGGGGACAGGATTAAGCCCGATCATTTCCATGGGCTGATTATTTTCACATGCAATTCCATGAAAATACTTGATGGTTCTGTCCTACCCTGCCTCAAATTCAGTGCATGACTTCATCACCAAATCAATGCACGCAGTTTACAGCACAGAAGCCGTATATTCTCACGGTAATTTTCCACATCCCCAAAAGTCCTCCAAGTAATCCCTAATTTCCTGCAAGTTGTCTCTCCCTCCCACTCCTCCCTCCCCCCCCAAATATTCCATCCTGTACTCAGGGTTAAAAGTGAGTTTACACCTTCAATATTTATGAACATTTCCAATTAGGCTTACCTAGGACACTGGCAAAGCTCCAAGACAAGCAATTAGATTGAAACTCTGAATTCCTGTTTTAAGTGGAATATATTTGTGTTTATTTATAGCCATTATATATCAATTTTATCTGATGATTTACAGACATCATGTCTGAGTCATCTCTGTGGAACTCAGAGTCAGCATCTATTTTATCAGCTTTGAACATGCAAAATAAGGACCAATGGGTCAGCAGGGTCAGTACTTGCAAAGCAGATTGCCAAGATGCTTGCTTTCTAGAATAGTAACAATTTAATAGGTGCACTTCTTCCTAACTTTAGCCAAGGCATCTACAATGTTACAGCATTTTATAGCCACCAAAGATATTCTAGCAATGACCAGTCAGAGAATGGTTGCCCCAAAGGAACAGGATTCCAAGCACTTGGCACCACAGAGGTGCAAGTGGCTTTTTCCAGATCAGCAGCTTTTCACTCATGTCCAAAGTAATTTCTAAAGACTTCCCACATGTACCACTTGCTGTAAAAGAAGCAAGCTGTACTCTAGGCATTCGCCTTGCCACTCGCTTCTCATATCAGAAACTAACTGCACTGTACAGGATGCAAACATGCAAAATGCACTTTCACCCTCACTTAGACCCTGCAGAGGTCAGTTTCTACGGAAGCAGCACTAACTGGTATCTTTATCACATAATTATACACAAAGCGCAGTAACCTGAAGCTCTGGAAAAATTCCAAATACCAAGAGAGAATCTTGGAAATAGGAAAAAGACCAGAAGGATATCCCCTCACCATGACACATACTACAGTACCATGGTCATTTCAGTGGACTGCTGCATGTAGTTTAAACAAAACAGGCTTGTCTTGATGTCAGTTTTTTGCCACCTCAGCCAACCAAAACCCGCAGGCTTGACCTCCTACTATTTTGGCCAGACTGAAAAGCCAGGGGGACATGGGACCATATGCAGGGATTGCTGCTGGGAAACACCAATAGCTTGGAGGAGAAGATACAATGGTTATCCCTGACAACAGTATTTAAACCAACTTCCACCTCCTCTACATAGGCAACTTGCTTATCTATTTCCAAATAAGATCCATTCCAATACAGAACAGGAGAAGCACACTCCCCAGGCTAATTTCAGTTAAGCATCCTGATGGCCAGCTAGCCAAGAAAACCAAGGAATCAAATAACATCTAACACAGAAGCTTTCAACAGAGCTTAAGAAGAATAAATTTTAGAGCACATCTGTCCAAAACAGAGGCAGCAGTTCAATGACAGGTCTCGTTGATGCTCCTCTTTCAGGTACAACAGTACCATGGCAAAGGAAGGTGTCGGGCAGTCTCACAGCAGAAGAGTTACTCAAGAGTGCACTTTAGGAATCACCAAGAGAAGAATGAAGCTACACAAGGCCAGAGCTGCTTACAGCTCTCTACAGCAAAGAGGAAAGGTGTGTCAACACAATCTGACAACTACAGAGACAGCTGACAAGAACAAACAATACAACAGCAGACACCGGATCTTCACAGACTGCCAGGAGAAGATAGTTACATTCAGACGAACAGGCTCCAGACTACACCCAGGTCAGTGCTATCCAGCAGGAGCCAAGGAAGGTTCAGACATCCAGACAAATCTTGCCACTGCCTTAAAAGGAATGGAATTAATGACCACCAGCATGGAGACCATAGCTTTGTGAAAGGTCAAACACATTCTTCCTGCCAAATGATGGACCTTGCCCTCTAAGTGACACCAACAGCATCAAATGAATCTTCCCAGTAGACTTTCTCTGCTGTAACAAGCCCCAATTCCCACGGGGTTCTCAACTCAAAGACCCAAACTGATACATAAACCTACGCTAGCCACCAACATGAAATAAGAAGAGGACACTCTCCTCACAGTGTTGCTGCTCAGCCCAGCAACCCTAGAAGGATTTAGTTCCCCTATGATTCTATGATTCTCAGCGACACAAGAAGGAAACATTGCTGTACAGCTTCTCTAATCCTCAATAGTGCTCTGCACTACTGAGACCACACAGATAAAATAACAGCACAGATTAAAATAAAGTAGAGGAAAAAGCAGCTTTTCTCATTTCACATTAAATGACATTTCCCTTCTACACCAGCCCAAGAAAGATTTTCATTGGGTTTTGTGCTTAATTTTCCTGCTACGTTATGGTAAGCACCTGAACTTGCAGTTGCTGAATCTGCGGGCTCAGAGCTGTGAATGTGTCACCCAAAGGACAGCCTTGACCTCCAGGACTCTCTGCCACAGCACAGCATCCTTTGCATTGTGGCCTCGGGTGCTTATTGGCTATGCCTATTCAGAAAAATGTTTTGCTTACCCTGCAAAGCACCTTTATGAAAGTATCTTGAGGGACAAGAAATGAGTTTGATTTTGCCTCAACCTGCAAGTGCTTCTGCAGGCTGTGGTCCCTACAGACTACGTCTCTGCAACAAGAGGAGCAGCAGAGGGCAGACATGGATGTTTGTGAGCACCAGGTACCACACTGGACACAAGCAGCCCTTAGAAAGGACAGCTTGAATGGCCATTAAAAGTAAACAGAAGCCCTATGCATGCTTTTAAAGTATCAGCACAGTAAATAACAAAGGTGGAGACGTTGTGCCAATTTCTGTGCTCCCTTCTCTAGCCTTAGAGGTGAAGAAGTGAATTAAATGAGAACCTTATTACAAGAGCCTCTTCATGCTGCTTAAAAAAAATTAGAGGAAACACAAGCAGAGTCACTTTCAGACATCTTGAGGAACTCCCATCTGACCCAAACTCTTCTAATACAAACTACCCAACTGGACTGATTACATTCAACTCCTGACAGGGTTTGGTAGTGTCATGAAAGGCAGTGGATTAGATCTCCTAGGTTAAATCCTGTGTTCAGTTTGGCAATACAATCTATAACAGCATTTCCAGGCATTTAAACTGTGCAGAAAAAGAGCCTAGGATGCATGAACCTTCCTTACACATTTTCCTTAACTTTCTCAAAACTGTGACATTTGTGGTCTGATCATTCACAGCAAGCCATGAACACAAGTGCCACTTTGGCAGTCTGAGGCAACTGAATGGAGTTTTGCACAACTGGACATCCAGCTCTCACAGAAGAGATCTGAATACATTCAAACGCTTTTCCCATTTGACAATCCATGTGTCACCTGGCAGGTGGAGGTCACACAGTCCTCCTGCTGA